>NC_053022.1:105824091-105904116 GCF_003073215.2 Triticum urartu
CCTCAGGGATTTCGGCATCGCTGAGAGAGCTCTGCCTCATCGAGTGTTCGGCACACGGGTCATATTTCTTTTATTACTCGCTTTGCATAAATTATTAATTATGCAATGGATTTTTATTATTATTACTATTATCTTCGGCTTGCACTATTTCTGTGCATAGGTACATGATCGGGGTTGGGCAGCGCTGTCACCTCGGCATACCAACGTACCATGCCACCTCGGCTGGACCGGTGGCTTTGTCATCACTTCATTAACCCACGCCGGGGACTTCGGCGTCATACTGCTGGCCTGCTCCGTTGCCTCGGTCGGACTAGGGGTTCCACCTCACCACATCGGTCGTGCTATGTCACCACTTCAGAATGCCAAGCTCTTTGCTCCCCCACATCAGGACTAGCTTGGGGGCTGGGACCTCATCCTGCAGTAAGCTCGGGTCGTGCATCGACACCGAGCACATTAGCCAGCTAAGTCGCTTCCATGCTCAGTTTTTTTAATTCTTGTTAGGTTCGCCCAAACTTTATATTTATGTTAAACAAAAAACTTAGTTTGTTCAAAACGTTATTTGTTAAAAAAACTTCCTTTACCCAAGTTAACTGGGGGGCTCTCAAATTTGTACGAGTCGTTCTATAATAATTGTTTTCATCCTAGTCGTTGCAAAATCTTTTTCTACCACTCCTTTCTCGACTCGAGCGTGTGGTCAATAGTTGGTTAGCCTGTTTTCGCTCTAATGCCGCTCGAGTTTAGTTTACTAAACTGGCCTAACGAGCAGTACTCCACCTTCGGGATAGGAGGTTGCAGCCATAGCCTGATCCGCTTGAAGTCTTGAGATCGGATGTGTCATATTAATGCATGACAGAAGCACAAAAATAAGACCAATTTTTGGATTGGCACCAAATGACTTGATTTAGTTCGGGTGTAAAGTTTTTACTGAAGTTTTTGGTTTTCCAAGCCTATGGCACTTTAAAACTATTTCTGTGCTTCCAACATAAGTCTCGCAGTGCAACGCCAGACACCTTTAGATATTCGGCAATAACATTCTTGGATATTGTTATATATGCATCGGTTTTAAATTGTGTCTTCGGTCAATGGTTGGGTTGCCCGGCTCCTGTGCTTGCCTCCTAGGTTTCGCTTTGTTCGGCTAGGTGTGCAAAAGGAGAACCACTGCGATTGTGCTTCTAGCTCGAATGGTTAAGTACCTCAGTGGAGAAAGCCGAAAACTGATTGTCACAATGGGCCTAAACTGGTCAGCGATCCGATGACGGTGTCAAACTATAGATTGATACCGATTACCCCATGTTAAATGATGGGCCTTTCATAACACTGGCTGAAGTATTAATGGCTAAACTTCGGTCGGTGCCGAACACTAACCGGGGGCTCGTAGCTAGCTTCCCTAGTTTAAAGCTCCTATGACTAAGTGAAAGTTATAAAGCCTGCATATCGGATTGCCTTGTTTCTGCTAACACAATGTAACGCCCTCGATGCGGCTATAGCTCCCACGTGTCGAGGCATGACTTAGAGGCATAACCGCATTGAAAGCAATGTCGCAAGTTAGGCAATCAACATCCCATGTAATATAGATAATAAAAGGGGAGATACATAGTTGGCTTACACTCGCCACGTCAATCAAAGGTACATAAATAGCATTACAACATTCAAACATTCATGGCCCGACTACGCCGCCAAAATAACAGATAACCCAACATGCGACACGGTCCCGATCGCCCCAACTGGGCTCCACTACTGATCATCAGGGAAAGACACGTAGTATCGGCGTGAGTCCTCGTCAAACTCCCACTTGAGCTCAAGAGCATCATCTGGAACAGAATCATCAGGCCCTGCATCTGGTTTGGAAGTAATCTGTGAGCCACAGGGACTCAGCAATCTCGCACCCTCGCGATCAAGACTATTTAAGCTTATAGGTGAGGCAAGGGAAAATAAGTGGAGCTGCAGCAAGCGACTAGCATATATGGTGGCTAACCTGTTTGCAAAAGAGAGCGAGAAGAGGAGGCAAAGCGCGAATGAGTAACTAGAGAACAACCTGCACAAGCATTACTCCAACACCGTGTTCACTTCCCAGACTCCGCCGAGAAGAGACCATCACGGTAACTCACACAGTTGATTCATTTTAATTAAGTTAAGGTTCAAGTTATCTACAATTGGACATTAACAAATTCCCATCTGGCCATAACCGCAGGCACGGCTTTCAAAAGTTCAAATCCCTGCAGGGGAGTCCCAACTTAGCCCATGACAAGCTCTCACGGTCAACGAAGGAATAGACCTCCTCTCGAGACATTCCGATCAGACTCGGTATCCCGGTTCTACAAGACACTTCGACAAGTTAAAACAAATCCAGCAACACCGCCCGAATGTGCCGACAAATCCTGATAGGAGCTGCACATATCTCGTTCTCAGGGCACACTCAGATGAGACTAGCTACGAGTAAAACCAACCCTCAAGTTTCCCCGAGGTGGCCCCGCAGGCAGCTCGGTCGGACCAACACTCAGAGGAGCACTGGCCCAGGGGGGCTTAAAATAAGATGACCCTCGGGCTCCGGAAACCCAAGGGAAAAAGAGGCTAGGTGGCAAATGGTAAAACCAAGGTTGGGCATTGCTGGAAAAGCTTTATTCAAGTCGAACTGTCAAGGGGTTCCCATTATAACCCAACCGCATAAGGAACGCAAAATCCGTGAACATAACACCAATATGACGGAAACTAGGGCGGCGAGAGTGGAACAAAACACTAGGCGAGAGGCCGAGCCTTCCACCCTTTACCAAGTATATAGATGCATTAAGATAACATGGCAATATAATGATATCCCAACAAGTAAATAATGTTCCAATAAGGAACGGTCTCCAATCTTCACCTGCAACTAGCAACGCTATAAGAGGGGCTGAGCAAAGCGGTAACATAGCCAATCAACGGTTTGCTAGGACATGGTGGGTTAGAGGTTTGACATGGAAATTTGGGAGGCATGATAAGAAAGTGGTAGGCATCGTAGCATAGGCATAGCAAAAGAGCGAGCATCTAGCAAAGCAAAGATAGTAGTGATTTCGAGGGTATGATCATCTTGCCTGCAAATCCCGCAAGGAAGAAGAACGAGTCCATGAAGAAGACAAACGGACGAAGTCGAACGGATCCTCACAAACGCGACGTTATCGGAACTAACCCGAAGAAGCAACACCGGAAAGAAGCAAAAAATATAGTAAACAACCATCACATAATCATGGCATGATGCACAACCAAGTATGATGCATGTCCGGTTTAATTAGGCATGGCATGGCAAAGTGCACAAACAATCCTACAAATTAAGTGGAGCTCAATATGCAACGAGTTGCATATTGATGAAACACCACATGACTTATTTAGTTCTCTCTCGTTTAGGTACCCAACAATATTAAATGTTGGTTAACATGGCAAGAGGTGAAGCATAACAAAACTATACCATTTAAACAATTTAAATGGGGCCAGATATAACAAACAACAAATCCGGTAAATCCCCATATGCATTAGCAATTTAATGCAACAACAAATTTAAACATTTAAATTTTATTATCATGATGCAAATGACATGCGCAAGTTTTATGCAATATTTATGAAAAGTTGACAAGAGCATTAAGAAGCATTTGTCACCGTGGTGGAAAGAAAGGGGTGCCATGGCAACGATAATGGTTCCGGTAGTTCATGGAAAAACCGGTGCAAAAGGAAAAGTGACAGGAGCGTGCAAAAGATGGTGGGGTGATCCCGGATTCCGGGTCCACGGGTTAGCGGCAAAAGAGGAGGACCGAGCAAGTGACAACTCGGACACGGTGCAGACAACGGGTGCATCTCATACAACATGCATTCGTTCACGGATGTCGTCTCAGGGTTATACCTTCGAAGCGTGCGTTATTGGAGCGGATCAAGTTCGTAGCGGAAGTAGGCGTTCTTGCCACATTCGTAAAGGTAGTAGTTGTACTCATGCCGTAGTGGAAGAAGTGGTCCAAGAGTCGAAGAGGAAGTAGTCGTTCATGTCCGTAGATGTTCGAGGTCACGATACGGAACTTGACATCCACGGGGTCTTCAACGACGGTCGTGGTACATGTTTTGAAGGGGAAGTAGAGGTTCCCGCGATCTCGGAGATGGTGGTCAAACTTGACGCTCCGAAGGGGTACTTGGCGGACAACGGTCGTCGTGTGACTTGTCGGTCCATGAAGTTGATCTCCCATGTCTTGTCGTACACGTATCGGAGAAGAACTTGTTGTGTCCATGTAATTGGCGTTCCGGTGTAGTAGTCGTTCTTGGGATCGAGGTCCTGATGCACTTGACGACTCCGGAAGGGGAACTTGGCACCCACGGTTGTTGTGTCCACGGTCTTGACGTCAACAGCGCTAGGCAGCTGTGGCACACGTGCTGTGAAGAGGTCAGGAAGTCATGGTGGCGACGACAGCCGGAGGCTGGACCGTGCAGCGGCGACGAGAGACTCCGGGACAGCATGGAGGTCGAGGATGATGAGCTCGAGACGGCGCTGGAGCATGACAACACGGGGACGGACGGGTGAGGAGCGAGGCAGAGCAGCGGGTCCTGGTGGCCGGCGTCGCCGGATCTCGCAGATGGGAGGCTGGTGCCTCGGGAGCTCACATGAGAAAACGGGTCGTCCTGGACGACAGTCACCGGAGGTGCAGCAGCGGAGTCTCCAGAGGTTGGCCTCCACTAGCGCGCGGGAGTGCTTCGGGCGATGGAGGGGAGTCCTGGCGGCGTGGTCGTCCCACCATGACCCGAGGTAGGGGAGGAGCAATCTTGGGGCGGCCAGCGAGGGAGGCGCGACCAAGGCGGGTGCAAGGTGGCGGGGACGAACTCGCGGGCACGGGAGCGGGGCCTCGCTGGAAGAAGGAGTGGAGGGGCTCGGCGCGCGAGAGAGAGAGATGGGGTCGGGTCGAGGAGCAAGGATAGGAGAGGAACTGGGAGTGGGAGAAAGGATCGGGCGAAGGGGAGAGGTCGAGGGATCTCTCGATCCCTCTGGCGGGGCGAGGGAAGACGAGGAGGAGGGGTTAGATGGGATCGGGGGCTGTTGGATTTTGGGGTTCCGGCAGACCCTTGAGGTTCGAACACTGGGGTGCGCGCGTAGATTTCGCCCCCTACCTACCTGCACCCCTCCGCCATGCTAGGATCTAAACTAAGGAAAGAACAACAGAAGAGACACATGGTTTATACTGGTTCGGGCCACCGTTGTGGTGTAATACCCTACTCAAGTGTGTGGTGTGGTGGATTGCCTCTTGGGCTGATGATGATGAACAATACAAGGGAGAACAGCCTCGCGAGGGTCTGTTCTTGGCTGGGGCGATGAACTGCTCGGAGGAGTTCAGTCACCTTTTTCTCTCTCTCTCTCTGCTTTCCTCCAACTGACCGACCCTGATTTCGACCCCAGCTTGTTTCTGGGTTGGCTGATTCTCGATCCTCTATCCTCGTTCCTCCCTATCCTGGGGGTGGCTAGTCCTATTTATAGAGGCCCTGGTCCTCTCCCCAAATATTGAGCGGGAAGGGAGCCAACAATGGCGGGCTAATTTGAAGGGGGACAGCAAGTATCAGCTATCCTGACAAAAGTAGTCTTCGCCTGTGCAAAGCTCTGGTGATGACGCCGTCTTGGGCTCCACGATGACCTCCGTCTCGTAGTCCTCCTGGTCTTGGTCTCGTTGCACCGGAATGGCAACCTTTGCCTGATGCCTCGGTACTCCGCAGCTGTGCTTGCCCCCTTTGCACCAAAGAGGAAAGGAGGACGCTGCGCGGGCTGGCACCCGCCTGGCGCCCTGAATCGTCATGGCTTGCGTCACGGGCACCTCATGAGGTACCCCGCCTTGATCTCTCCTCCCCCTCGTGAGCCAGCCTGATGAGGCTGTGCCTGAGGAAGCTTCACGCCGTCCGCCCCGCGAGGCTTGGCCCCTCACGAGGGTCTTGGGTTTGTGTTGGTGAAGACGGGCCGTGGCCCCCCTTTCAGCCACGCCGCAGGCCGCAGGCAGGCAAGTCTGGGGACCCCCATTCCCAGAACGCCGATAGTAGCCCCCGGGCCCAAGGCACGCCCGGACTTGGCCGTGCAGGGAGGCGGAAGGGCAAGAGTGAAGCGCCGCAGGCCCTAACAGCCTGCGGCATTGGGCGCCGCGTGGCGGTTGACTGGACGTGGGCGCCTTAGCAACCGCGCGAATTGATAAAGGAGTGGCATCCGCCTAGGCCCTGCTTCTTGCTTTCTCCGGTTGCTGCTCAGATCCCCTTTCTTGCGCCTCTCCTTCCTTCCTCCGAGATTTCCAGATCTGCTCTGACCACGTGACCTAGGGAGCCATGGCGCCTCGTCAGCCCCCGGCCGCAGCTTGGTACTCGTCTGCCCTGGACTCGCGGAATGTGTCGGAGGCGGGCCTTGCCCAGTTGCGCCGGACGGCGACGGGGCGAAGGCGTTCAAGGCCGGCTCCGCCACCCCTGAGGGTCAAAGGAGCACCTTCTATCCGCTCTTCGTAAGTGCCATTGTTGCTGGCCTGGTGCCTGCCTTCTCCGAGTTCTTCTCTGTCCTCCGCCATTACAAGCTACAGGCTCTGCATCTCCATCCCAACTCCGTCCTTCTCCTGGCAATCTTTGCTTATTATTGCGAAGCACATGTTGGGGTGCAGCCCTCAGTGGCCTTGCTGCGCCACTACTTCTACCTCCGGACCTCTCGTGGGACGGCTTCCGCGTGCGCGAGCTTCATCGCATACGGCGGCGCCATTGCCATCTCGAACTCTGGGAAGAGGATTGAGGGCTTCAGGAGCAAGTGGATCTTGGTGGATGTTGGGCGCATCCACCCTCGGCTGATCCTGCCCACGGAGCAGCCCACGAGCTCCAGCGACTGGGGTCGAGTGGAGCTCGCGGATCCCCGCGCGAAGATGGTGTTGGACAAGATGGACGCGGATCTGAGGCCGACCGACATGGCGGCGGCGAAGCTGACCGGTGCGTCGCTGCTGAGGGAGTTCCTGGAGCACCGGCTGGCTCCGCTTCGGCAGTACTCGCTTCCAATGTGGAGGCCCCGTCCGAGCCCCGCGGCCTTGGCTGACGGAGACCTGGCTGCGGTTCTCCAATCTCTGGTCGGGGGCAATGTGGCGAGGCTGGAGGGCGCTCCTACGCCCTTGTTCCTCCGCAACGACTGGGAGCGGGTGGTGAAGTCCATGCCCGTCTTCAATGGGGATGGGCCAGTGCCCTTGGAAGCTCCCGAGGAACTGGTGGACGTGCCCTTCGGCGACTCTAGTGAAGAGGAAGAAGGAGGGGAGCGAGGAAAAGGGCCTGACTTCGAGGCGACTGACGGAGAGTCGAGGGCTCCCCTCCCCCAGTGCAGGTCCCGCGTTCTCCGCCTCTCTCCGAACGATGACGACGAGGATGATGACGAAGACGACGACGAGCAGGACGGCGGGAGCTCGCCCCCGATCCCGAAGAAATACAGGACCGGGCTGATCTCCCGCGGGTCTCCCCCGGCCCCGGGGCGAACCGCAGATGCACCTTCCGCCTCCAAGCTTCCCGAGGTTAACCCTTCCAGCCGGCTTTCAGGCTTCAAATTTGGCCGGAGGCCGCTTGAGCTCACTGGCGACGACCCGTAAGCATTCGATTCTTGTCTTTATCTCTTTCTCTGCTTCTGAGGCTTGACGTCCGCATCTTTGGATGTGTTGGCGCCCGCAACAAAGAAGCCGAAGGGGGCTCCCGAGGTTCCATCCGTGGCGGCGCTTCTGCCCGCGAAGGAGGGTGACCGCGACGCACAGGCTTCTCCTGCCCGGTCATCCTTGCGAGGTTTGGCTGAGCCGGCTGGGGCGAGCTCAGCCCCCACGGCCCAAGTGGCTCCCGAGGTGCTCTTGCCTGCCGCCGCCACTACAGCTGTCGGGGCGCGGCAGACTCCGCCTCCGGATGCTGCGGCTGCGCTGCCGCCTTCTCCTCCTACTCCACCAGCCGCTGTCTCTCCGACTCCTTCTGCCGTTCTGGATCGTGCTGTTGCTGAGCTGGACCGACTGCGGCAGGATCTTCTTGGCGCCGACCCCCGCTTGGTGGCCGGGCGTTTGGAGCTGGCTTCTGGATGGGTTTGCTCCGACGCCTCGATTCGGGCGGTGCTGGTCCAAGCCTCGACGGCATGCGACGAGGAGAAGCAGGCCATCCTGGAGGCGAAGGCTGCTCATGATGCAGCCCTGGGGGAGGTGGTCGACGTCCGCGGTCGCTGCAAGGCGCTGGAGGACGAGTTGCAAGGCCTGCGGGATCAGCTCGCGAAAGAGGTCCGCCTTCACCAATAGCAGGAAGAAGGCGTGAAGGCTCGCGAGGCAGCCGTCGAGGGCCGGGAGGCCAAGCTCAGGAAGCGCCACCACCGCCTAGGCATGCTGGAGCAGGAGTTGGGGCGAGGAAGGCCGAGCTGGATGGCAACGCCCTGGTTCTTGCCGAGGACCGCGCGGCCTTCACGGAGTTGGAGGCGAAGGCTCGCTCCTCGCTGAGGACGCTTTACGACAGCGGCCTGGAGAGCCCGCTGGCTGGCGCCGAGGACAGCCCCGCCAAGCTGCTTCCCTTCTTGGTTCTCGCTCTTGAAGATGTCGCCCTTGGCCTTGGCCCCACGGCCGAGGCCAAGGCACGTGTCCTGTCTTCTGCAGCACTGACGCGGGTCCTCACCCACATCTACCTTCGCGATCCTGGTGTCGACCTCGACAGCCTGCTGGAGCCAGTGAGTGGTGAGCGTGCCGCTGCCGCTGCCAAGGCCGTGAAGGGTCGCGCGGAGGCTCTGCTGGGGAAGTTCCAGGCCTTCAGCACCAAGCCGGAGGAAGGCGCTGCCGACCCCGCTGCTCCGTGAGGCGAACCCGCTCCGCGTTGCTCCCCCACCGCCAAGTGACTCCGTCGTGGCTCCTGTCCTGCTTTTAATTCCTGCACACGTATCATGCCTCGGGGAGGCGTTTAAACTTGCGTTTGGCATTGAGATAACAGTGTGGACTGTAATATTTGCTTTTGAATTCCTTGAAATTAGCGCTTTTCCTTCCTACTTGCTTATGTTCTATGCCGGCAGAGCCCGGCCCCGCGCGTACCTCACCCAGCAATAGTCTCGACCGGAAACCAGGACGGGACCAAGGAGTGAGGGGCTACGTGACAAGTTAGGCTCCTGAGTCGTGATGCTCAGGAGTCCCCCTTGGCGCACGAACAGCAAGTAGGGAGGTGTGATGCGGGTGGATCTACCGTTCTACGTCTGCAGAGCCCGGCCGCGCGCGTGCCTCACCCAGCGATGGTCCCGACCGGAAACCAGGACAGGGCCATGGAGTGAGGGGCTACGTGACCAGTTAGGCTCCTGAGTCGCGATGCTCAGGAGTCCCCCTTGACGCATGAACTGCAAGTAGGGAGGTATGATGTGGGTGGATCCACCGTTCTACGTCTGCAGAGCCCGGCCCCACGCGTACCTCACCCAGCAATGGTCCCGACCGGAAACCAGGACGGGGCCGCGGAGTGAGGGGCTACGTGACCAGTTAGGCTCCTGAGTCGCGATGCTTAGGAGTCCCCCTTGACGCTCAAATGGCCTTCGTACCTTGTCTCCGCTCGGGGAGAGACGCGCGACGAACCAGGCCCGGGGGGACCTAGCTGGGCGGCGTGCGTCTGGGTGTGACCCAGGCGCAGCCCCCGTGCCCAGCCCCCTCGCGCGGCACTCCCGAGGGGAGGCATTACGATGAGGCTAGACACTGAGCTCTGGGCTCCCTGAGGTTGATGCGGCCCGGGGGCCACCCTCAGTTGTTTATCACCAGCGCGGAGCATAGTGCTACCGTATGTGTACGGGCATAGCCGCTCCTCGGCAGTGTCGTCAGCCAGCGCGGAGCATGGTGCTTCCACTGGTATGTGGGAGGGGGCCCCCCTCCGGGAGGATCCCCCGGGGCGTGTACAGCCCCGCCCTGACACGTGGCTGGCACGGTAGGGCCTGGCGAGGTGTATTCGGGCACCCGTGAGCTAGTGCGGGACTCACGGGGCCCTACCTCTAGGCGGGTTGCGCCTGGCACTGGGCCTTATCTTGTGATGTGTCCCTGCAAATTTGGTTAGATGTTGGCACTCTACGTCCTCGGGTCCCGGCCCTCGAGCTGGTCTCAGCCGTCGCTGGTATGCCAGGTCGCGATGCCATGGACAAGGCCAGAGGGTGAGGGCTGGAGAGCCAGTAAGAGCCCTGAGTCGCGATGCTCAGGTGCCCCCCCTTTAACGTGCAAGTGGTCGGCATGGAGGAGAAGAGGTGCCGTGGACCGGCATCAAATAATCAACCATGGTGGGTCTAACGCATAATCGGAAATAAACGCAAATGGGATACATGCCACTGGGCCGGGCCCGAGCGGCTTGGGGATCATGCAGCCTGAGGGGCGCCCCCAACAAGGTAAGCTAACAACATGAAATAAAGGGATACACGCCGCAGGGACGGACCCACGCGGCCTGGGAATAATGCAGCCCTAGGGGCGCTCCCAGCTGGAATTAAAACTCAAAAGATGTCACCTGATTATGTTGAGGATGAAGGGGTGTTGGTGTAGCAGGCTCGGTGGGCTGCGGGAGCCGATCCTCACGAGCCCCCAGGCCCAGGGGCCTCGGGAGGCTCCGGAAGCGCTGGCGGCTCCTCGCGGGCCATCTCCATCTCTGCCAGGGCTGCGGGACGCCTGGCCTCTCGTGCCTCCGTGATGCCCCTCATGAGGCACTGGTACGTGTCAGCCGCGTTCGGCAAGCCGTACGGCATGCGAATGTAGCTGTGGGGTGGACCTCTGCAGTGCCCCACTCGCGAGGGCCAGAGGCGCTCCAGAGAGGCGACTCGGTTGAGCCCTGGTATGTCGATGCAGATGCGCAGCCCACCATCCTCGCCTGGATGGGGGGCCACTGCTGGCAAGCGGCGGCCGCCTTTCATGACTCTTGACTCCTGTAGCTCCTGAATGGCCTTGCTGACGAACTCCTGAGGATCTGGATCTCCTTGCCTTGCTCCTTCTTGAGGGAAACGTGCTTCAAAACACGCCTCCATGTGGTGCCCAAGCGCCTCCCTTGCGACCGTAGCTAGGTCGGTGGTCCTCCAAGGGAGAGCCCCCAAGCCCTGCCTGGGGAGGGCGCCGGGCGCGCTTTCCTATGCGATGGAGGGGGCCTCCCCCTTGGCAGGCGCGGGCCCAGAGGGGCCTGCCTCCTGAGTGGTCGGGCCGGACGATGTCTTCTTCTTCTTGGGGGTGGTCTCGAGAGGCCTCCTGCTTCCACAATCCGGGTCTTCCAGTGACGCGGCCTGAAAGGCTCGTTCTAGGGAACACATCGTGTCCTTCTCTTCACAGGGCACCGTGATGACTCCGCCGCTTCCTGGCATCTTGAGGAAGTTGTAGCCGTGGTGAGTTACGGCCATGAACTTGGCCAGCGCTGGGTACCCAAGGATGGCGTTGTACGGCAGGCGAATGTGAGCGACGTCGAAGTCGATGAGCTCGGTGCGGTAGTTGTCGCGTGCCCCGAAGGTGACAGGGAGGCGGACCTGCCCAATCGGGACCGTGGAGCCATCAGTGATACCGGAGAAGGGCTTGGTTGGCTAAAGCTGGCTGTAGGGCACTTGGAGGTTGTTGAACGTCTCCACGGACAGGACGTTGAGCCCTGCCCCTCCATCGATGAGGGTCTTGGTGACCACCACGTTGCTGATGATTGGGGAACAAAGCATCGGGAGGACACCGGCTGTAGCCGCACACTTGAGCTGATCTGCTGAGCTGAACATGATGGCGCACGCCGACCACCTGAGGGGGCGCGTGGCTTCGAGCCTGGGGAGGACTGCATTCACCTCACGGGCGAACTGCTTGAAGATGCGTTGAGAGGCTGGGGCTTGTGCTCCGCCCAAGATGCAGGCGATCGCACGCGGCTCCTGGAAGCCCCCGGCCTCCTCTTCCTAGTGGCGGTCCTCGTTTCTCCTTGGCTGCGGTGGCAACGGTGGGAGGCCTGCGTTGCCTTGCGGGCGATCCTCGCGAGGCTGATCCCTCCAGTCTCCCTCGCGAGGCTGATCCCTCCATCCTCTCTCGCGAGGCGGGTCTTGCCAGCGATCCTTGCGAGGTTGGTCGCGCCACCCTTGGTGCGGCCCACGGTCTTCCCAGCGTCCTGCGTTTCTTCCTCCTCCTCGGCCGTAGCCCCGGTCACTACGGTCGGGGCGACGGCCGATCCTTCCTTCTCGCACGGCTCGGAGTTCTTGACATTCATTGGTGTTGTGGGTGTGGAGGTCGTGGTACACATAGTACTGGCTGCCCTTGGAGGGTTCGGGCTGATCTCTGCCCCGCTTGGTGTCTGGTTCTGCCGCGAGCACGGCAGCCCCCTTGAGCTTCACGTCCTTGGCCTTGGGCTTCTTCTCTTCTGGGTCCGCGGCAGGCACCTCGAGGAGGGAGAGACGCCCTTCCTCAGCCCTGGTGCACTTGTTTGCCAAGTGAATAGCTCCAAGGAAGTGCACAGGTCTTCATGCATCGCCAGCTCCTCCTTCATCTTGACGTCGCGCACGCCGTCGGAGAAGGCCGAGATGATGGCCTCCTCAGTCACCTTGGGAATCTTGAGGCGTGCGTTGTTGAAGCGCTGGATGTACTTCTGAAGGGTTTCCCCGGGCTGTTGCTTGATGTGGCGCATGTCGCTCATGGCGGGTGGCCGGTCGCGAGTGCCTTGGAAGTTGGCGATGAAGCGGGTGCGCATCTCCTCCCAGGAGGAGATTGTGCCTGGAGCCAGGTTCAGGAGCCAGGTGCGGGCCCTGTCCTTGAGTGCCATGGGGAACCAGTTCGCCATGACCTTCTCGTCTCCGTTGGCAGCTTCGATGCCTAGCTCGTAGAGCTAGAGGAACTTTGCAGGGTCAGCCGTGCCGTTGTAGCGAGGAGGCAGGTCTGGCTTGAACTTGTCGGGCCACGCTACGCTGCGTAGTTCGGTGGTGAAGGCGCGGCAGCCTGCTGTGGTCACGGGAGGCCTCGGGAGACGGAGAGCCTGGTCTTGCATGTCATCACGCGCTGCAGCTGGGAGCAGCGCGGGGTCTTGATGCGCGGGAGCAGGAGCATGGTCGCGACATGCTGGAGCAGGGAGCGCCCGAGCAGCTTCTTGCGGGCGAGGGTCTTCCTGGCAGCTCTGCTCTTGCCGCGCTGGCGCCTGACGGAGCGGGTTCCGCCCAGGGGCCACACGCCTTGGAGCCATGGCGACTTCTTGAGGAGGAGGCAGCCGGGGCACCGTTGGAGCCTCATCGCCCGCGCGGGGCGGGGTGCGGTGCAGTGGAACGGACAGCGCAGGAGAGCCCCCTGCGGCGCGGACGAGCTCGGCGACGCGGTCGAGCCATTCTTCATAGACGTCTTCGACGGGACGGTAGCGTAGGAGCTCGTTTTCCGCGATGAGTGCAGCTCGAGCCTCCATGGGCGCGCGGAGCGCGCGGGACGAAGAACCAGCTGGGGTGAGCGAGGGAGTTGCGGTGCGGCCGTCTTGCCGCACGGACGGATGCTGGGACGATGCTTGCTGCTCGTCCCCCACTGGGACGGTGGCGACGTTGACGGCAGGTGACGGGGAACGGCGTGGATGCCCGTCGACAGGGGCCGTCTGGGCGACGCGGGAAGCGAGTGCGGCCCGGCGCTCGGCGCGGGCCCGACGAGCGTCAGACATGGTCGTGACGGTCGGAGGAGAACGGGGCGGTGGAAGACGAATTCCGGCGCACCCCTACCTGGCGCGCCAAATGTCGGATTTCGGGTTCCGGCAGACCCTTGAGGTTCGAACACTGGGGTGCGCGTGGAGATTTCTCCCCCTACCTACCTGCACCCCTCCGCCATGCTAGGATCTAAACTAAGGAAAGAACAACACAAGAGACACAGGGTTTATACTGGTTCGGGCCACCGTTGTGGTGTAATACCCTACTCCAGTGTGTGGTGTGGTGGATTGCCTCTTGGGCTGATGATGATGAACAATACAAGGGAGAACAGCCTCGCGAGGGTCTGTTCTTGGCTGGGGCGATGAACTGCTCGGAGGAGTTCAGTCACCTTTCTCTCTCTCTCTCTGCTTTCTTCCAACTGACTGACCCTGATTTCGACCCCAGCTTGTTTCTGGGTTGGCTGATTCTCGATCCTCTATCCTCGTTCCTCCCTACCCTGGGGGTGGCTAGTCCTATTTATAGAGGCCCTGGTCCTCTCCCCAAATATTGAGCGGGAAGGGAGCCAACAATGGCGGGCTAATTTGAAGGAGGACAACAAGTATCAGCTATCCTGACAAAAGTAGTCTTCGCCTGTGCAAAGCTCTGGTGATGACGCCGTCTTGGGCTCCACGGTGACCTCCATCTCATAGTCCTCCTGGTCTTGGTCTCGTTGCACCGGAATGGCAACCTTTGCCTGATGCCTCGGTACTCCGCGGCTGCGCTTGCCCCCTTTGCACCAAAGAGGAAAGGAGGATGCTGCGCGGGCTGGCACCCGCCTGGCGCCCTGAATCGTCATGGCTTGCGTCACGAGCACCTCGTGAGGTACCTCGCCTTGATCTCTCCGCCCCCTCGTGAGCCAGCCTGATGAGGCCATGCCTGAGGAAGCTTTGCGTCGTCCGCCCCGCGAGGCTTGGCCCCTCGCGAGGGTCTTGGGTTTGTGTTGGTGAAGACGGGCCGTGCTGGGCCCCCCTTTGAGCCACGCTGCAGGCTGCAGGCAGGCAAGTCTGGGGACCCCAGTTCCCAGAACGCCGATATTATGAATGAATTTATTTCGATTAGTTCGAATTCCTGTATCACTGGCATTGGATGAACATGCAAAACAATACGTACTAGCATTATTCCCAGGGTGATCACCTCGTTTGCAGCAGTTTCACATGTACTCCCTTCGGTCCTTTCTAGTCTGCATACAAGTTTTGTCTGCAGTCAAAGTATCTCTACTTTGACCAATCTTATACAAAAAAGTATGCACTTTCACAATGTGCGAAGTAAAAAGGAACAGAAGGAGTACAAAGAGTTTGAGCAGCTTTTTAGCGTTTCTGTAGATTGCAATCAAACACACAGGCCTGACAATTAATAGAGAACATTCAAAACAATCGATGATTATGCATCTCAGCGACTCACATGTCAGAGGCAATATTTACTTCACAACTAAAGAATAAAGAAAAAATTGATCGACGCTGCTGACAACAAAGGGCATCCCATTCGAAAATATCAAATGCATGTCTTGCTAAAATCAATGAGCAAAATTTGACAAGGTTGTCCCATTGCAAAATATCAAATGCCTACGATTGTGGAATGGGCAGGATTTGCCATCAGTTTGGACATTGACATGGCACCTCGTGCTAAATAAACCAGCTGTTCTTTTTGTGCAGTTCCACCAAAATCAACCAAATCCGCGCTTAGCTTGTATGATTTCGCCCTTATATGTTGCAACGCCTTGAACTTATCGGCACCTCCTTTCTTGTGGTGGAAATGAATGATTCGATGTATTCATGAACATTTTGTGCAGTTCCCATTGAAATCAAGCTGAGCACCCCTGTTTGCACAAATACAAAAAAGTGATTAGTATAAAGAAAATTGTACTATGAATTGACAGTTTCAACAGGCACATACATGGTCCATGTAGAGCACACTTTTAGAAAAATGGAACTCACCAGAAAGAATCCTATAACAACATTGTACTCACGCATCACAGCAAAAAACTGGAGATTTTCCAGTCCTTATGAGCTGAAGTTAGTTTGGTCTTGTGGGGAGTAATGTAACCATCCTTCAACTGCTCCTTCTGATGAGAAGATAGACAGGGCTTCTTCATCCTGGCATAATCGGAACTAGTCACTTCACGTACTCCATATTCTTCTTCAGAGGAAGATGATCCAGTTGTGCAAAGACAAGAGGACTACTAAATGCTAGCATCCCTATTTGCTCAAAAAAAGGAAAGGAAATATTTAAAACAACACAGATGAAGCACTTCTCAAGGACAATACCACTTTTTCATGACAGTATCTAAACAGTAGCACAACACCAATAGAGATGACAAAGCTCAATCAAATGGATGAAATCAGTGGGCGAGTTCCAACCTTTGTCAGGAGGCTTATGTGTAGATCATACAGATGAAGCACTTCTCCGAAATCATCTGTTGCTATCTACGATGGTGGCCATGCTTACTATATACTCCTCGATTAGTTTAATGTTTCCAACATCTTCTTGTGCGGTTCCACTAAAATATATGGTATCTTCAAAGAAGATCCCTGTTTGCACAAGTAGAGATAATTACATATTACATTAAGAGTGGCATCAAATCAATGGCAAAACAATTGCTCGTTCCAGCCATAGCAATAAATTAAGATTCAAAACTATATCATTACTTGTGTCATCACAGTTCCAGTGCTTCATTACAGCACTGGGAGTTGATTTTTTTTCTTCTGCTTGTTCTTCCCCTTCATCACTTGGTTCAATAACAGACAAGCTTAGCCTTCAATGTAAGATTTGGCATGTCAATTAGGGAGCACAAGTATAGTATTAAACTTAATTTTCTGATGAAAGTGGCAAAATACAGGCCAGCAGTTGTGAAATATCCTTATCTTACCTCAATGGGATATTACGGTGCACATACAGATTGGAAGTCTTGTCTCCATTTGTGCAGTTCACTAAAAGCAAGCAACATTATCGTACAAGTAGCACAACATATGAAAGCACACTGCAGAATCATGTGAAAGAAGGCTAGTACTGACCTCTCATGATGCGGAATTCAAACAACTCACAAGAAGAAGATCTGAACCAAATTCGCCTTAACGGATAGGAAGTAAGATCTCCTCTTGTGCAGTTCCACTAAGATCAAGCAATCAAGCAAAGTTGTCGGTGTGACATTTTGGTTGAACTGCACAAAACACTCTTAAAACAAAAGTGTTTTGTGCAGTGCAACAAAAGGTCACAATGGCAACGAGGTGAAGTAGATAACCCTGTTTACACAGAGGTGCAAAGGAAACAATTAGTGGTCAATAACAGTGGATGACACAGAAGCCAACAAAAAGAAGCAACTACCTTATCTAAATGGGAAAGAAAGCAATACAGTAGCATTTCTCAAACGGTGGCATTGATTAATATTAACATAGAGATTATATTAACAATAAAATTTGTTAAACATGTAATTTGCTTTTAACTGTGGCATTGCATCAATTTTCCAGCGGCATTATTAGAGGGCGTTTGTTTACAGGGACATTTTGGTGTAGGGACTAAAAAAACTCCATGCCAGTCCCATCTAAACCAAACAGGAGGGACTTTTAGGGACTAAAAGTGGGCATTTGGGACTAAAGAAAGAAGACCCCGAGGGAGTCTTTTTGGGACTTTTTCCAACAATTGCCCCTGCCACGCATCGCACCTTGTCTCTATTAGTTCATTACTAGGGGTAACATGGTATTTTAGCATGTCATTTAATAACCTGTAGTCCATGTTTAGTCCCTGGAACCAAGAAATTAGGGACTAGGGAGTTTTTAACCAAACAGGGCCTTAGATTAACAACAGCTAATGAGTTGCATGGGACAGTGGATGCACCAGCACCATGTGCATCTACCGATGTACTGTGGTCATGCACAGTCTGTTGCAACAAAGAACAAACAACCAAGGAGCATATTTGTGTTGGTCCCAGTTTTGTTATCTTTAGACACCTTTCCCTATGTGAGCGCAGCAAATCTAGTCCTGCTCAAACTCTATAGCCTTGTCCCTTCCTTTCCTTTTTGAACTAGTACTTTCGCCCCTTCCTTTCCTCTTTGAACCATGTCCTAGATTTATGCGATACAACTTTCCCCACTACTTTCCCCCATTCCTTTCCTCTTTGAACCACGCCCTAGATTCATGCTATACAACTTTCCCCCTTCATTTCCTCTTTGAACCACGTCCTAGATTCATGGTATATACAACTTTTCCCACAACTTCCCCCCGCTCCTTTCCTCTTTGAACCACGTCCTAGATTCATGGTATACATGCATCTAGAGCAATGCATGTGGAGTAAGTAAATTATACCTTAAGGTTCTTGGGGCATGGTTTGGTGGGCGACGGGATGGCGGTAAAGAAGAAGGGGTCGGAGGCCCTCCCGCGCCGCCGCTGGGTGGAAAGTGAACGCTGCGCTGGTAGTCCCTCACCGATGGCGACAACGTTAAGCCTCATTCCCTTCCCGGTGGACGGATCCTGCCGGCTCTTTGAGCGGCAGTGAGGGGAGAGAGAGGCCAACGAAGTCTTGTTTAGATCTGGAGAGGGCGAGAGAGTGTGAAGAGAGCAACTACAAGCGCTGAGGCTCCAGCGGGAGAGGGCGAGAGAGTGTGAAGAGAGCAACTACAAGCACTGAGGCTCCAGCATGTATATATATACTGGAGAGAGAGTGTGAAGCGTGCAAACCCTAGAAAACATTTTGACCAGTCAAAAAATCCTCCTGGCACAAATTATGCTCAAGTGTAGTTATCGAACCCGAGACCTCAAGTTTGATGAGCGAATAGGCTAACCAGCTAGACAACCCTCCAGTTATGTTCAATGAGAGGGAAATAACCTTTTATACATTCCTGCATTCGTGTGACAAGCATGCTGTGTTTTTTTCGTGTGTGGGGGAGTCATTGGGATTTCAATCATAATCGTGTCATGTGGCTTTGGTGGTAAGACTATCCACAGTGGTGCAGAAATAATGCAGCCTTAGTCACCTTACCTCTCTCCACGTAGTACGTTGGGTCCCACTAGTCAGAGGGTGAAACAAACAAATTAATAAGAAAAATTAAAAGCGCCAGCGGTGTATCTTACCTCACACATCTGCTACTGCTCGGGAACACTGTCCAATTGATCCCTCTGTTCGCTCACGTACTATTTTCAGTGAATCCTTATTATAACATGCACACAAATTTTGGGAACTTGTATTCAACTTAAGTTAGTGTGCCACCGTATCTCGTATACTTACTACTCCCTCCGTCTAGGTGTAATAAGTCACGTTAGAAGGTGCAACGGGACCAAGGTGCGTGCGTGTGCATTTGTGTGTGTGTGTGTGTGTGTTTAACAGCATGTGTGTGTTAGAGAGAGCGACAGATCGACCTACTCCTACAGAGAGATGTTGTGTAGTGTACAATTTTAGCCGCGAGAGTCGGTGGATCCTCTTGTTTCTGGCCGTGTCCGGTAGGGACATGCGAACAGCTGCCACGCCCGCTCCTGACCATCCTGGCCCACCCAAAGCCCCTCCATCGCCCGCGCGCGCTTCCCACCCGAAATAGTCAGCGCCACTCCAAATAATCGGTGCCGCATTCATGCCCGGGCAGAGCGGACGCGACCTCTCACTAGCGCAAGAGTGATGGTTGCTTCGTCCGTCCAACTTACTGCTGGGTCTATGTGATTTGACGGCTCATTGGTCTTTATTACTAAGGTGGTAGGACTGCTGGATGTCCCACGCTACCGGTGCATGCTTGCATGCATACATGTTGATGTGATTTAAAACCCACTCACATGCATGTGCCACGGTATTTCTGCATGCTTGCATGTGGCTTAGTGCGGAGCCTCTCAACGTCTAGATCAGACGGCTATTATGGACTGATTTACTTCATCTAACGGCTACATCAATTTTGATGATGTGGCTCAAGGAGAGGATAGAGAATTCCTAGTAGTGGGGGCTAGCTATTACTAGTAGATAAGTCTTTGTAGAGATTCCTCTACATACAGAACAAAATGAATGAATCTACACTTAAAATGCATCTATATACATCCGCATGTGGTTCATGGTGAAATCTCTACAAAGACTTATATTTAGGAACGGAGGAAGTACTAGTATAGTACGTACTGTAATTTATCAGCGAGATAAATTTGTACAATGCTATGAAGCTTCCAGCTTCTGTTACATGCATCTTGCGTCCAAGGTTGCCCATTGCAACATTTCATCAAATACAAAGGAGACTAACATGCATGCTATTGCATCTGAATGATTGACAGATCATAGCAAATATGTACTCCTTCCGTTCCAAAGTAAGTGTCTTAACTTTGTGCAAACTTTGGTACAAAGTTGTACTACTACTAAAGTTGACACTTATTTTGGAACAGAGGCAGCTAAAGAAAAAAATGATCCATGCAGTCCCTAGCCCTTGAACTGTGAACCCTAACCAGGCTTCAATTTGCTGGCAACGTTCGAGCTTCCTAATAAATGAAGTTTGCAACCTTTTGACCATCGGATCATTTTGTGCAGTTTCACCAAAATCGAGATGAGCATCCCTGTGGCAAAGAAATTGAAGAAGCGTGATTAGAATAAGATTACTAGGACTAGTTGATGAGACATAAACTCATCACAAATACAGTACGTAGAAGCCAGCAGAGGTATGTGTGGGGCGAAGAAGTAGAGAAATATCCACAGGGAGTGATGTGGGCAGCTGGAGCAGTGGTGCAAGTCGGCTGTAAAGGGAGTTGTACCTGAGGGACGTAGCTCAACCTTGAGGAGGGCGGCGGGAGGCGGCAACTGACCACGTCGCGGCAGTGAGCAAGGGACGAAGGCAACCTCACCAGCTTTGTGAGAGAGAACGGCGGGGACCCCTGATCGGGACATGTCGATAGTGGGTTTTCGCCGTCGGCGACGGCCACCGCATCTACACTAAGCATCCACCCCTTCCCCAAGCGGACGTGATCCACCGGGATGTTAGAGATGTGGCCACAGTCGTTTTGTGCGAGAGAGTGTGAAGAGAGCAACCCAGCAAGCAACTGTGTAGGCTGGCCCGTCCTGACTATGTATATAGTGGAGCGGTTTCCTTTTCTCTCCATATGAACCTATCATATTGCGTATGTGCCACTGAAGAAAAAAACTTTATTTATAAATGACGCGACACCTACTACTCGTTCTCCTATAACCTTGTGCTTGGCATCTCCAAAATATTAACCTTGTGATTGGCTCTTTGCCTCTTCGGGAAGTCGAGCAATAATGGTAGTGCAGTATATATCGTTCTGGCTATATGAGACCGAATGAATTGCTGCACGTCCACCACGTGGGCGAGGGTCGAGGAGCGAGGGAGAGTGCTACATATGGAGCAAAATGAGTGAATCTACACTCTAAGATACACCTATATACATTAGTGTTTGGAGTATCTACTAGTAGTTTATATTGAAATCTACTAAAGGACATATATATTCCAAACAATATGATATAATCTCTATAACCAAGGTAGTAGGGACGAGGAGTAAACAGAGGGAGTAGTAATTTTTTCTCCTCGTCCCGCGAGCCACCGCGCGCATGGGCGAGGGAGCGGGCGTAAGGCAGAGCAAGCTTCACCTCATCCTGCGAGCCACCGCGCCCGTGGGCGGGGGAGACAGCGTACTAAGAAAGCTTCTCCTCGTTCTGCGAGTTGACAGGACACATCAAAAGTACTCCAATCTATAGAGCCTTGCCTCTAAGGTAGGCCCCACATGGTTTGCCTCTTTTTTTAACATGACACATCAAGTCGCAATTTGTTTGTTCACCCGTGGTAGACTATCCTCCCTCCACCAAGTGGACAACTAGTACACGTGCCAAATTACCATGTGGGCTGCCTTTTTCATACAGAAATGAGCTCCACCGTGTACCCGCGTGGGTGTGGTTGGGAAAGAGATGGGAGTACGTGCGCCGTGCATGCACCTCTTCTCTTCGTGCACGTCCCCCACCTACGTGGGTGTGTGTGAGAGATACAAACCGCGTTCATGAGCGTTTTTTGTTTTGGGGTGGGGGGTGGGGTGGGGGGTTGATTTCGTGAATTATTTGTGGGAATATGTGTCGATGACATCTCAAACAAAATTTTGCATGCAATGTGTGTGAAATGGAGGCCTATCCATATCATACATAGAGGGTCGGGCAATCCACGAGAAGAGAGGGAGGGGTCATAGCTATCGATAGAGTCGAAGAGAGGATCAAGTGGGTGGGTGCGAGATCCATGAAGAGAGCCATCGAAATTGTGTGTGTGTGCAAGTCAAAGATATAGGGTGACTGGCCTACCGGAACGTTAGAGGGCACATGTCAAGTTTGTGTGTGGCAGGGAGACATGACTAGAGCGCTCGATGTATCGATGTGTGTGGGGGGAGGGGTGGGGGAGGGGTAGGCAGAGGCCTAACTATAGAGGTAGAACGACTCGTATATGTGTTGAGAAGGAGAGACCTAGCTATGTCTTGAGGGAGATCGGTCGACATCCATACATAACTGAAGGACGGGAAATATGATGGGACAGAGAGAGAGAGAGGGAGGGAGAGGGGTAGAGTGCTGGATGGGTGATGGAGTTGCTTCTCGAAGATGGTGGGAGAGGCCTACTAAACAAAATGAGGGTGGAACTGCAATGTTATCAATAAGAGTGGGGATGTGTTTCTGTGTGTGCCTGTGCGTGATAGATCTGTCGGGACGCATCCATGGATGATGAAGGGGAACCATGTGTTTGGTAAGCAAACCTAACTAGATCGGTAGATCAATTGTTGTTTGTCAGAGGAAGGGAGAGACACAACTAATGAGGTAGATCGATTGACGAGTGGGTAAAAATGAGTTATAAGGACCTAGCTATCTATATGTATAGCAAGAGATCGGTCGGTGTACGTCCATTTGTTAGAGGCAAATAAGGCCCAGCGAGACGGATAGACAGAGAGAATGGAGCTAGGAGGTGGTGCGAGAGGCCTAACTACTAGCTAGATAGGGGGAGGAGTGTGCGGTTGTGAGATCGATGAAAAGAGGGGCGAGAGTTTACACGTGTGTCTGACCATATGAGAGACACGAGGCAAGGACACATAAAGGAGGAGATTGAAGGTGTGTGTGTATGTTCTAGGCAGGCATCGCTGGAGAGGTTTATCGATCGGTGTGTGTCGGAAAGTAGTTGTGGAGACTCTGGGAGAACAACCTAAAGAAAAAATGAATGTGCCCGGTGGATAGAATGCCGAGGGAGGGGGAGGGTGAGGAGGGTGTGTGCATGCACGAGAGAAAGTTAGTGGTAGCTACAAAGGTTAGAGGATTGTGTGGGTGTAAGAGACTAACAAAGATCATAATTTGATATGAAAGTGGATTCATATATTTGAATAGGAGATCATAGTGTTTTAAACATTGCATGCATGAATATAGCGGTGATACACGTGTTGTGCACATGTTATACCATAATGTGATAATGCATGGCGTTTGCAACTCACAGCTAAATGCCGAACAATCTAAACCATACTATACATCAAACAATCTCACATTTTATTTGAATTAGATAATGTGTGACGTTTGCAACTTATAACTAAATACCAAACAATCTAAACAATACTATATATTGAACATTCTCACATTTTATTTGAATTTGTGGTAATGTGTGGTGTTTGCAACTCACATCTAAATACTTGTAGGCGTTGGGGGCGGGGCACCATACATAATGTGATAAACACATTATACATATGAGACATGGTTTACATTATGAAGATCTAACTAGAGCTAGAAATGTAATGTGATTTGAAATCAAAATAAAGTGGATTCAAAAAATCTAGTTCGAGTTCATATAGTACACATAGTTCATATGTAACTCGAGACTAATCATGTGGTGTGCTGTGAAGATAATACACAAACGATGGTTTAACTTGACAATAATGATGATTGTAGATCTTACTAAAACAGAGAAACGAATTCAAATGCTTTGACTTCACAACAATCATTACTGTAGATCTTATTCAAATAGAGAAACGAATTCAAATTTAGTTCACATTGAAGCGGTAGTATATACGTTTGGAATGCACTAAAACATTCATTTGAGTAGTAGGTTGCATGCATTATACACGTAGCGAAATATTTTAATTGAACATAACATGAATTCAAAGTTTTGAATGACATTTGTAGTGCGCATTGATTTGGTACAGTACACGTTAGGCTTGTCCAGAAATTTCAACCCGCGCCTTGTTAGCCCGAAATATTTAAGATATATCTTTGTCTCGTTGTGCTCCGACAACTCCCTCCATCTCAACCCGCACCTTGCTATTCCGAAATTACAACGCGCGTGAAAACTCCCACCTCCTATGAAATCCCGACACGCGAAATGCCCGTGGTACCCCTGAACCGAAACAACCGCCTCAAATGGGTGGGGGTACTTTCGTAACTTACCCCACATTTCGGACAAGCGCGTCTCTAAGCCATGGTTCCCCACTGCCATCCCATCTGCCCACCCATTCGTACACCGAGGCCGCAAAAACCCGCGATGAAACCCCACACCCTGCTCCGTCCGCCACCCAGCCGGAGCCTCTTCCCCGATGACGTCGTCCACAACAACACCTCGACGTCCCTCATCCACCGTACCGGATGAGGATCCGTCGTCGATCTCATCGTCCCGCCGGTTCAGCCACCCCGTCCTCCACCTCCAAGGAGCTGCCTCGACGTTCCCCTCGTCTTTCGCGCCACCTCCATTCCCACACCGCCGTCTTCACCTGCACCACCGGAAGAGCATCATCATCACCGTTTCCTTGGATTAAGCTGCGGCCTAATCGGCGCCACCAAAGAGGTTGTACACTAATCTCCGCATTTTATTCTTGATTTGATCTCACGGTGATGCTGGCGCTCGATCCCGAGCCGACACGGCGCGGCTCCATCCACGGCGACGTCGCCGGCCACTTCCTCCACGGCGTCGCTGCCTCGGTGGCAATGTCCACATCAGTAGGAGCTGCTGCTGCTTTAGCTCTCGCTCGCGCTGCTGCTTTGCTCTTGCTCTCGGTCCCCTGCCTGGTCTGCTCTTGCTATTGCTCTTGCTCGCGCTGCTGCTCTCGCTCTTGCTCTTGCTTGCGATGCTGCTCCGAGTTAGCTACACTTCAGTCGACTGAATCGACTTTTGGGTCAGTCAATTTTCAGGGGGGTTGGGGGGCTCGCCGGGGTGAAGGAAGAACCAGCCGTAGCAGGGAGGGGGCTCGCCGGAGAGGTACCCCACTATCTATCTTAGGGTTCAAGATGGGGGCAGTGGTCGCCGGCGTTGGCGGGGCGGTGGCGTGGGGATTGGCGGAGAAAAAGCTCGGCATGGGAGGGGGGCTAGAGGGATGGCCGGGGCGGCGGCGGACCGACGGTGGGGAGTGTTTTCGAGGCGGGCGGGGGGCCGCTGTTTGGCCGGTGGTGGCTGGTGGCTCAGGGGTGGAGGTTGAAGATGAACTACAGGCCCTTGATTTCGTATCCAACAGCTTCAAAATCGACTGACCAGAGATGAAAAAGTCAGTCGACTGACGTGTAGCCTCACCTTGCTAGTGCGTTCAGTTTCGACAGCAAAATTCAGTTTCGACAGCAAAATTCAGTTTCGATAGTTAAGTTCAGTTTCGACAGTTAAGTTCAGAGATGAGTGGCTGATGTATTTTATATCTAGCACTTTGTGGTTATGTATTTCACGTCATATATTGGAGATGCTATTAGAATTCCACTCAGGTTAACGTTGTTCGTTGTCTCTCTTGTCCTGCTTCAGCCTCAGCATCGTACAACTCACAGGAGCTGCTCCAACGATGAAACCCTCCATCACAGCGGAGCAGTACCTCGGGCTCCATCTCCAGATGCCTAAGATCTTCTTCCCCTCCTCCGACAGCAAAGTCAGCCGAAGCATCCTCACCGGGCAACCCAATCACGCTGAGATCGACATGGCTTCGCCAAAGAGGTTGTACACTTGTTGCATCTCTTTTTTACTCTACATTATATATATATTGTCCACTGAGAACACGGATTTGTTCCTTTAGTGTCTCCTTGAAAGAAAAAACATAGGAATTTTAATTTTCACTTGTCCTCCTTTTCAAGTTCCTATTCATGAAGCACAAGACTAAGAGATAGTAGCATAATAGCATTATAACCGTACATTTTCTTGTGGTTTGACTTAATCTCACCATGCTTCTTTGCATCCTGTGATCTTCCAATTTTTGTGAATCAAACACCCAGATTGGCAGAAATCCTGTGTTTTTAAATTCTCTGTTTTGCACGTGCATTCCTATCCTATTCCTGTCTATTTACTATCGCTGCATTGTTGGAATCCTCCAATTCAAACGAGCCCTTACAGAATTACTTCTCTTATAGATATTTGTCAAAGAAAACCTTGCGTGGTTTGTCCCGCTCCTGCTGCGCCGTCGTCCACCCCAGCTCAGCTGATCCAACGACAGAAGGGTCCAGCACAGCAGGGATCCAGCCTCCATACTGTCATTCGCCGCCTCAGATCTTCTTCCCCGCCGCTGGCAGCCATGAAAACTGCATTACCATCATCAACCGGGCAGATGACCTCGAGGACTACACGGGTCTGCAAGAGAGGTCGCACTCTTTCGTGTCTGCTTACATTATGCATCGCTTAATATTACATGCTACTTTATCGTCCTGTTCACCGATTAGACTCTGAGTCAGCTCCAAACTAATGGTCAAACTTGAGTTTTTAAATGGTTGTGGGTACAATATCGGGGCCGCTATCAATAGTATCTATCTACTATCTGGTTAATCTCTGGTGTCTACTATGAGTTTCATGTTGGGTGGGAAACAAACAGTAAAGAAGCCATTATCTGTATTTTTAACTGAAGCCATTATCTGCCTGCTATTATTGATTTTGGGTCTATCCACAGGTTGCTACCATCACTCTGGATTTCTGCATGCACTCCTTACATAATCTCACTATGTTTTATTCCTATGCATGACAGTTATTGTAAACAATGGAACTGAACATGTAAAGAAAAAGAGACGAGCCTTGCGTGGCAATAAAATTTCATGCAGACGTCGCTCCATGGTAGGCGCAAATGCAGCCACCCTCCACGCATTTCGGATTGTAATCGAGAGGAAGATATCTGTTCTGAGGGGGATTCAGAAGGAGAAGACAACTCCTATTTACCCCCCGAGGTCTTCGCTCTAACTTGGCATGCTGATGTTGGTTATATCATGCATATGGTGTCTTGAATTGCTTACTTTATACATCAAATATGTCATCTGCCTAGTTTAGACATCCTTTGTGCGAATGCCATCTCTTTAGTTTATTCATCGTTTATGTGAATTATGCAACGCCATCTTGTTTAGCCAGGCATCATATATGTGAATTTTGCAATGCCATCCTGCTTAGCCAGTCATCTTATATGTAAATTATATCAGGCCATCCTTTTTTTGTTACATATTACATTTGTCAACAATGTTAGTACATTCAACTGCTCTTCGTGTGCATCAGCCATTTGACACGGTGATGGAAAATTCTGGAGTGAAAACAAGGTCTTCAGAGCAGACTATGCTATCTGACGAAGCGCATATCTCGCTGGTTACGGATAGCTCCTCAGAGGAGGATTCAGAGACAGATGACCAGTCCTATCCCCCCCCCCCCGAGGTGTATGCTCTAACTTGGCAGGGTTATGTTGCTCATATCGTGCGTATGGTGTCTCGCATTGCTATGTAATTTGATTAGTTTAGACATGCTTTGTGTGAATGCCACCTGTTCAGTGTCTAATTACCATATATGTGAATTATGCATTGCCATCTTGTTGCAAGACATTATATATGTGAATTATACAATGCTATCTTGTTGCAAAGGCATTATATATGTGAATTATGCAATGCCATGCTGTTTAGCCAATCATCATGTATGTGAATTATATCATGCTATAATTTTTTTGTATTACGTGTTCCATTTGTTGACAACGTTTGTATATTCAACTACTCTTCCTATGCATCAGCCATTTGAAGCGGTGATGGAAGTATTTGGAGTGAAAACAAGGTATTCAGAGCAGACAATGCTACCTGCTGAAGCAGACATCTTGCTGGTTACAGAGAGCTCCTCAGAGGAGGATTCAGAGACTGATGACCAGTCCTATTTCCCCCCTGAGGTCTATGCTCAAACTTGGCAGGGTTATATTACCCATGTCATGCATGTTGTCTTGCATTGCTTAGTTTTTACATCATATGTGGATTGCCATCTGCTTACTTGCTTACTATATAAATCATATATTTGAATTATATCATGCCATCATGTTTACATAGTACATACACATCATCTATCTGAATTATGGCATGGCAACCCATTTAATAAAGACATCATATAGTTATATCATCTCATCCTGTTTAGTGTTTACAGTCATCATATTTTGAATTATGGCATTCTATCCGTGAATGTATGTGAATTATGGCATGCCAACCTATTTAATAAACACATTATATAGTTATGTCATGTCATCCTGTTTACATAGTCTCATATTTTGAACTATGTCTTTCCATCTTTTTTAGTTAGCCATCATAATGTGAAATTGTGTCATGCTATCCTGTTTAGTTAGCCATCATATATGTGAAATTGTGTCATGCTATCCTGTTTGGTTAGACAACATAAATATGAATTATTTCATGCCCTCTTTTATTCCCCACTATCCATTGCACCTGTCTATCATACAATGTCTATACTTTCAATTACTTTTCTTGTTTATCAGCCATTTGAATTGGAGAGTGTGATGCTTCAGAAAAGATAGTGCTACCAGTTGATGCAGATAGAACCACGGTTGTACTTGCCCAAGGACCAGATCCACCACACATAACCCAGACTCTCGCAGATTGTACCCCTACCTAGTTGGACAGAGAACTAGCTACACCCCTTCTAATCCCAACCCCGATAGATAGTAACCCAGTTCCAGTTGACACAGCACCGTCTCCACCACAGAGCACCCAAACACGAGCAGTTAGTAAGGGAACTGCAGTGCCCAAAGCACGAGGACCACCACTCTGAATCCCAACTCAATGCTTAAAGGAGAAGAAGATTTGTTCTCAGATCAGGTTCTGTAGCTAGGGTTCATACTCCTTTGCTCTTGCATTACTGTATTTACTCATACCAACTATTTTCAAATTTGAAGGATGGAATTGAAACTCCAATGGCGCAACAGGTATGTTTTAAACCTGTTTCTTTAACTGGTTTGCTGTTGTAACCTGCTCTATGTTGATTTCAGTTTCAATTGAATAAACAGTTATGTTCTCATGTCATGCACATTACAAGTGTTGTTATTGCTCTATCGTTACCCACACTTATATTCTGCCTATTCTGCTTTGTCTTGAACAAATATTATTTGAACTGTGTCTCTATCTTGATTTGGCAACAAAAACTAGAATGATATAGACCACAAAGTGACCATGGTACATAGATATATGTTTGTTTCATGCTGTTATCCTGTCCACTTTACTATTAAACTCATTTACCAAAATGAGTTTCATATACAACATGGTAAACATGTGATGTGTCTGCTTGTTTCTCTTTTAGAATGCGGAAAAAATATTAGAGAACAGTACCGCGTTATCCAATGGTAAAGGAAGTAATGCAGATAAGGTTCAAGATAGTGAGACATCCCTATTGGTCTCCAAGAAAGCTGATAAAAACTATCTTGACGACAGTGAGGGAATCCAAAAGTCATGTCTTGATGTAGTGTTCGAGTTACTGGCCACTACTGCTGGCACAAGCTCTTCGAAATCGCTGCCTGAATCATTTCGTCTTCTTGAGTCTCAACTTCAAGTTGAAAGACATCTTTCAGATGTGCTGCGACAGGAAGCTGAAGGACTGAGGAAGTCCCTGCAGAATTCAGATGCATATTTTCTGGTGCAACAGCAAGCGTTGCAGGATTTAAGCGCCAAACAAGAGAAAGTTAATAAGCTTGCTATGCATCTTGCCAGCATTATGGGTACCCAGGATATTGTTTCTTGAGATCTTCTGAAGTGGTTTTCGTTCTGGATTTGTTTTGCTGCGGCGTTTATTTGCGCTGGTCGCCAACTTTGACAACCAGTGTATATGATATGCTGCTTTGTTCCCTATATTTGCACCAGTGGCGAACTTTGATGCCAAGGGGATGTAATATGTGTAATAGCCGTGATAGCCTAGTGTTAGTTGCTTGCTTATTTATTTCCTTGCTGTCTTGTTTATTTGTTTGCTTGTAGTCATTGCAGTTCTTTTTCCGCGGTTAGCTAGTGGCTGCAATAACCTAGTTTTTTAAAACTAGGCCACAATAACCATGGGCTAATATTTACTGTAGTGACACTGGGCCTCCTACTGGCCGTAGAAACAATGGGCCTTCTATGGGCCGTAGAAACAATGGGCCTTCTACGGGCCGTATAAACAATGGGCTTTCTACGGGCCGTAGAAACAATGGGCCTTCTGCGGGCAGTATCATCAATGGGCCTTATACGGGCCGTATGATCGATTGGCCAAACATGGGCCAAACATACCGCATTATGGCCGTAAACGTGCTAGAGTTGGAATCATCCGTTCATGGGCCGACCATAACGGGCCATCGTTAATAGGTCGTCTTTGATGATGCTATGAAAACGGCAACGTATTAACGGACCACAAACGGGCCGACTGTAACCACGGGCTGAATTTGGCCCACAAGCAGAAAATGACAGTAACGGGCCGTAAGTAAACGAATGCTGGAAATGAGCCCAAGAATAAATGGGCTCTGAGAAGGCCGAAAGATAACATGGGCTGGAAACGGCCCAACAGAATAATGGGCCATTAATGGGTATAAAGTGATACACTATTCATTACGGGCCAGTTTCACCATGGGCCGTTAATGGGTGTAAAGTGATACACTGTTCATTACGGGCCAGTTTCACCACGGGCCATTAATAGGCCAAGAGTTACATAGGGCCTTATATGGACCGAAAGACGTCATGGCCCATACATGGGCCAGAAGTGAAAACGGGCTGGAATCATATTGGGTGGCCCAGATGACGCTACTGGGCCTAATTCGGATAGGGCGTAACGGGCCTTGGGTTAGCGGGCTGTAAATGAGCTATATGCGAACATGCCGTTAACAGGCTTTACATGGGCCGGCCCGCCACCTTTTGACCAAGTCAAACGGGCCGGCCTTTTCACAGGAATGGGCCTCTGTTGGGCTGTGCCACGTGTCGAGGTATCATAGGCGCCTTCTGTCCAATGAGTGGATGACATCTGTCCCAACGATGAGCCGACACGTGTTTCCTCCAGCCAATGATGATTTTACACGTGGAAATTCCCCATTGGTCGGGGCTGTTAACGGGTTATCGGATCCAAAACCCGACCCGATAGCTTAATGACGTTCCGTTACGGTGGATGCCACGTGTCGGTCACCCTTGACGAAAGCACTTCTGTGATGCGGGATTTATCATCATGGAAGTGGACACTTCCATGATGATAATTTTGGTAATGTCATGGAACACTTCTATGACATCACAGGTATGACTATCTTGATTCTGTCATAAAATCGTCATGGATGTACATGCATGACAGAAAATGTGACCTACTGTGACAAAGATGTATCATCACGGGAGTGTATTTTTTGTAGTGAAATAGACGCGCACAAGCCGCCACCCTTGCGACCTGGTCTACATCGACTTGCCGGGATTGCGTTTGCTCGTTGTTCAATGGACATGCCCAAATCGCCGCTCATGTCGCTGGATCTACATCAACCAGCCGGGACCGTGCTTGCAATTGACTCGCCTGTCTGCACGACTTACTGTGCATGTGATTGGCTCGCCCGTCTGAACAGTTTATTGCGCCTGTGATTAACTCGCTCGTCTACGCCGGCTTACAATGCCGTGGCCGACTCATCTGTCCAAGCTGCCTCTGATGCTACAGTCGTCTTTGTCATCCGTCTCTTGCGGCCTGGTCTACATCAACATACCGGGCCGCACCTGTCTGCATGAGCTGTTTATTGAGTATGAGCAAGTCACAGCTTGGGTAGCCCGGTTTTCTTTCAACAAAATGGAGGCAAATAATCCTATACTATCAACCGCCATTTGCACTGGATGGCTCAATGAGCAGGCGCACAAGTCGCCGCCACTACGGTTTGGTTAACTTCAAATAGCCAGTTGGAAGGAACCATTGGCCGAGTTGCTGACACAGCTCATACGGGATCATTTATAACCCACCGCAGTCACCTCAACCTTCTGTGGATTCACATCGTGCTATCAACACCAATGATATATAACTTATGCCGGTTTATATCACGGTCAAATATGGAGAATCTCAAGCCAACGTGTGAAGTCACCTTGAGACTCGGGGGCTATGATGACATGACTCAGCAAATCTTGCCAGTTTTAGCAAATTTAGGAACCCCAGGACGATGGAGGGAAAGATAAACCGGTCCTAGAGGCAACTGTTATATTGATGAAAATTTAAAGGACGTCAGAAAATTTTCGGCTTAGAAAGTATATGACAGTTACAAAATCCCGGCTCAATGAAGAAGTTCCGGGTCATCAGAAAGGATTCCGGTTTAAAATCCGGTTCAAGGGAAGTCAGCCTCATTGAATCTCTCAAATATCCAGTTTACAATTCGGTTCAAGGGAAATCTATCTCCCACAAAGCTCTGAAGCTCTCAAATCCGGTTTCAGAAATTCTGGTTCAAAAAGAATTAATTTCTTGCAAGTTCGAGTTTAAAGGCCGTCAGAAAATTTCCAGCTGAAAATGAAGATTCCGGTTTAAAATCCGGTTCAAGGGAAAGATGTCTCCCACAAAGCTTTCAAGCTCTCAATATTCGGTTTAACATCCGGTTCAAGAAGAAGTTATCTCTTGCAAAAAAATTAAAGATTGCCAAAGAGAGCTTGCTGCCATGATGCGCGGTTCAAACATGGGCATCCTACCTTATTGGTTCATCATATTATTGATCATTTGGGGGTTTCCTGCTGGTTGATCACAGCTGTGACTACCCTATTAATACGACTATCAAGCCAATATTATCATAAAAGCACAGCTCTGGTTCCTTCGGTAATCCGGCTATCAAGCCAATATTATCATAAGGGGCCAAAGAGAGTCTGCTGCACAGCACAGCTCAAACATGGGTATCCCTTGAGCACAGCTCACAATATCACTTGGGGGCTCTGGTCGTATCCGAACCATAGTTTATACCCTCTTGATCGGCGTAAGGCCACCAGGATAATCACTTGGGGGCTCTAGTCGTATCCGAACCATAGCTTATACCCTCTTGATTGGCGTAAGGCCACCAGGGAAATCACTTGGGGGCTATGGGTTCGAACCATAGCTACACCTCTTGATAGGCATAAGGGCACCAGGGAAATCACTTGGGATCTTGGTCGTATTCGAACCATAGCTACACCTCTTGATCGTCGCAATGCCACAATTATGACTACTTGGGGGCTCTGGTCATATCCGAACCATAACTTAAACCCTCTAGATCATACACATACATCATCATATATTGCATCATCATTACATCATCATAGCATGTATCATATGCCCATAGATATACCGGTTTATATGGCAGGAATCGGTTTCCAACCAGGTTATATTATTCAAATCTTTAATAGCCAACATGCCTGGATTCTTATTATGGTTGTCAATAACCAATATTATGGTTGAGGTTTTCAAAGTCGCTTCAGCGCAATGGATATGATTTATTCTACAATTGAAGGAATAGTGTAGGTTTACGACCCGACACTTGGGGGCTTCATTATTTAATTTGAGATTATATCAAATATGCAAGTCTCATGTCGCTGCAAGCATGCACCATGACACTTGGGGGCTAATGCAAAGTCATTTTTTGGCCTTATTGAAGACCTGACTCATCACATCATAATGACCCGGCCCTTGGGGGCTACACTGGTTGAAGTTTTTTGAGCATCGGGAAATTACAAAGTCCCAGGTTGCTGCAAGCATGACAACCCGGCACTTGGGGGCTACATAATATGGAATATTCAGTTGTGACTAGTGACTGAGATGAACAATCTGGATTTCTTCAAGGTTGCAACATTTATATTGAAACAACTCTTAAGCTATCACTATGTTCTCTTCTTAAGACTTGGGGGCTACAGGTAATATGCATATAAAGGAGGAACATCTTCAAATTCTCAGTTTTGGGCAAATCAGGAAGATTAAATTGTGTGACCCGGCGTTGGCAACAATCATAACCCAGCGTTGGCAACAATCATAACCCAGCGTTGGCAACAATCATAACCCGACATCTTTAAATGGTCATGACCCGGGATCATCTGTTTTTATAATCCGGCAATTTTGGCAATGATAAGCCGGTGAGTTCTACATTTTGAAACCACCTGATATCAGTTGAATATTTGAAGACCAATATTTTTGTCAAATGAGAGCATTGAAGGCCGATTCAAATGGATTCTTTATTTACAAAATATCTTCTGCAAGCAAGTTGATTATGAAGCTGGTCTATTGACTCGGATTTTTCAGAAGGAAGAAATGACAAGGACTTAAAGATGATCAAGTGCCGGTTTATAAGAATATTTAAACCGGAGCACAACCCGACAAATTTGTTCTTGTGTTTATGTTGCAGATTAGTTTAACATGGATGAATCCAAATTAAACTGGGGGCTAATGTCGGGGATATACCCCACGGAGTAACCCGACCGGAAGCATAACCCGGCCGAACTTGGTGACTCATTAAGTGACCTGCCCGAGCCTGGCGAATCATGGGTTACCCGGCGAGCGGGTCAGAGGAGCGACAAGACCCGATGGCCCAGAAGGCCGGTTCATGTTATGGTGGGCCGGTTTAAGAGGAAAGGCGTGATGAATATTTGTCTTACAATGAGTTAAGACCTGGACTTGTATCCGATTTGTATTAGAAGGTTGACTAGTCCTAATCCTAATAGGACTCCACATGTAACCCGCCCCTCTAACTTATATAAGGAGGGGCAGGGCACCCCAAGAGGGGGGTTCCACAAGTTTGACAACTTAGGATTAGACATACAACTCAATAGCTCTCGAAATAGAGCTCCCTTGTAATCGTGATCATCATCATCAATATCAATGAAGTAGGACGTGGGCTTTTACCTCCACAGTGAGGGGCCGAACCTGGGTAAAACCTCGCGTCTCTCGTTCCACTCAACCCCTCTCAAGCTACCACATAGATGTGTTGGCCTCGCGACTAAGTCCTGACACTAAGGACATCTGCCGTGACAATTCCATGACACACCCCATGTTTCTAGCCTTCTTTTGCTTGATTTTGTCCTAAATTCAAAAATCCCCACCAAAAATAGCCCCTATTTTTTGTGATTTGTTGGTTTGATGATGTTATATTGATTTTGATCCATGGATTCATTGTGTCTTGAGTAGATCTTGCTTCCCCACAAGTTTCCCTACTTTCTATCCATGTAATCTCTCCAATTTTGCCCCCAAAATCATCTATTTCTGCCCCCAAATCGAGTTTCAAAGTCCAAATCCCGATCTGGAATCGTCGGGCCGGACATCTGGGTCCCCTGCCGGACATCCGGCTCCTGGAACACAAAATATGCACGGTTCTGGACATTAGCCCCGGATATCCGGCCCCCACCCCCGGATGTCCGACCCTTGGAGCATCAGCCTCGCGTCTTTCACCGTTTTGCCCATAACTTTCACATCCGGAGTACGATTTTTTACGTTCTTTAGCTCGTTGAGTACCTATTGACATCCCCCATCCATCTAGATAGGTGTCGACACAATTTAACTCCATCAAAGTTTTGGAACTTTGGCATCTTTGCCTAGGGATTTCACCATATCATCCGCATACCACCACCGACTTCTGCAACCTAACCCATTTTGTTACCCATTCCATTTGTGGTTGCTTGAGTAGTAACATGAGTCTCCTAAGGTGTTTCGGCTACTTAGGGATGGTTGCTTCTTAATCAACCACCACTATAACTCCTGCATAGGCTTGCCCACCATGCACTTCCGCCACCTCAACTTAACCCAATTTTGTTTGAGCTTGTTTGAGTTGCGGCTTGTGTCTCCTAAGGTGTTTCGGCTACTTAGGGACCGTGACTTCAACTATGACACCGTGTATAGCCCCACCATACTCTTACGCAACTACCACTGCATTCCCGCTACCACCATTTGACATTAGACATTTGAGATTTTGAGTTTGCGGTTTTTCCATTTCCTAAGGTGTTTCGGCTAACTAGGAATGGTTCTACATCGAGAACACCGCCACTCATCACCGCCTCGAGTTCGTCATCGACATTGACCACTTCACCATTGACACCACCGTAAGCAAGGGATGGTAACTTCGATGACATCATTGTACATTCTCCCTTATCATTGTATTGTTAACCCCAAGCCCATTCTTGCGTCACTTGCCTATCGAGACAAGCCATTTGAGTATTGCCGGGCCACGCTACTTGTGGACATTAGTGATCATCAATCCTCCCTTCCATTGCATACATACCATATCATATTGGTATCATCTTGGTATCATCATATCATCTCGTGTTCCAAAAGTTTGTTCCCGCATATACACAATTGCTATCTTGGTTTGTACATTTCGCATAGTGGCCATATCAAAGAGAGAGAGAGAAAGAGAATAAGATTTTAAGAAAAAGAGAAAAACAAAGAAGCTCGTAAGCAAGAGCCATAGCATGGCATCATAGTGCATTACAATATATCATATGGTATCATACTCGATCATCTTGGATCATCTTGTGCTAAAGCATCAGAACATACATACATAGCATACTAGTGATAGGTAACGGCGTCCTGGACTAGGGGATACTCACCATGTAGTCTCCCGACCAGTTGGATCGAGCCAAGGACCCCCATGGGGGTTCACTTATGGGCCACTTCGGGCAGCCCATGCCACATATAAGGAAGATTCCACAAGACTTGGCGCCCAAGACAAGGACTCCTCTAAAACCTAGGCCTCCGGTGTGTTATATAAACCGAGGGCAGACAAGTCAATAGAACATCTAATATTCATTAGAACAATCTCGTAGTAGATACATGTACTCTGTACTACCCCTCATATGAATACAATCAAAAGCAGGACGTAGGGTATTATCTCTTCGAGAGAGACCGAACCTGGGTAAAATTCGGTGTCCATGTTACCATCGTTCCAAGACGCCTAGCTTAGGACCCCTACTACGAGATATGTCGGATTTGACACCGACACTGGTGCTTTTATTGAGAGCCTGTTGGCAGTCGCCATGGTGCGATGGGAATTCGGATCGTCTCCGGCGCGATCTACGCATCAGAGCCGAGCTTTATGGTCAATGTCAGCATCTTTGTCGCCGGCTCGACTGGTCACCTCGGCTGGACCGAGGACCGCGCTCCATGTCAGATCATCAATATCATACGGGTACTTTCATCATCATTAGCTCAAATCTCAACTGAGGCCATGGAAAAGTCGTTCATGGAGCCTTGGGGCTCATCGTGCGATCGCATAGTTTTTTCTGCACAGTAGACTTGTTTTTGCTCCCACCGTCTCCTCGGGAGTCGATTTGACGAACCCTTTGGTGGAATTGTGCGGAATTGAGTATACAACAACCCTATAAAATTTCGTCGCCTTCCGACGGAGGAATCTCCGGCGATTTTTGATATACCGGAGGCCTGTCGAGTCTGGACGGGAATCTGGACGAGTTTAGGGCATGGTCTCCAGAGCCTAGCTCAGAGGATATTTGGAAGATCCAACCGTTTATCTTCTGCGGAATTTTCATATCTACTACCTCTCAAAATTTTATCTCGATCCGACCGTTCAAACTCCAGGAACCTTCCGATTAGTGCATCACTTTTTAGATCTGTTTTCTGCGGAAATACGAATCCGACCTGAGTTCATCTTTCTTCATGAACGGGATATTGGACAACCTTTTTGGAAGAATCATTTTCTTGGGTACTATATTTTATTTCCAAACACATGCTCACAAATTTTGCGTCTTTCGGAGGTAATCTTCATCGTTGTGCTGGTGTCAACCCAGCCCTTGCTCCACGTCTACCGACCTGCGCTAGACAGATCGTCGCTTCATCGAGCCGAGCCTAACCTTATTGGATCATCAGCTCGGCAAGCCGAATAAGAGTTCGGCATTGCAAAGGCTAAATCATCACCAACACCATCGCCTCATGGATTGCATGGGTCAGGCGCGCCGACATCGCCATGCGGTCACTTCATCAATCCGGCATTGACCGCATCACAAGTTATGACCAGCATCGGCATGGCCGAGCCGTAGCTTCTTCAAACCGATGTCTACCATGCCGAACCGCTAGCGCTGGCACTAGTATCATTACTAGATACAAATCCATGAACGCTTGCGTGTGTCTCTTTGGATTGCTACAACAAACAACCAGATGCTATTATTCCTACTAATGTTTTTCTAGCATGGGCTTATTTTTCCCGAGGAATATTACTCTAGTTTGTTCCATCCTCTGTACACAGGACTGTCAAATGCTGGCCGCATTAACGATGGTAGCGTGATGGTTCAGTTAGTTTCCCACCCGCAATTCGGCGAACGCCACATCAGGAACTAGGACCGCCCTATGAATTCAGGCTTTTCCACGCCGATGCCCCGCATTGATATTGGCTTCGATGCGAGGCCACATCTATTTAATTAATTTGCGTAAACTAATTATGCAAGGATTTTTGATATATTTATATTATTATTTTTTGGACTGCACTGTTTTACACATGTAGGTAATCGACTTCGACTATGTTTCGTGATCACTTCGGCAAGCCGATGCCGTCGTCCCAATCGGAATAAATCGGCTCGCGTGATCACCTTGTCGATCGAATTGCCATACCGACATGTTCGGTTGCCTCAGGGATTTCGGCATCCGCTGAGAGAGCTCTGCCTCATCGAGTGTTCGGCACACGGGTCATATTTCTTTTATTACTCGCTTTGCATAAATTATTAATTATGCAATGGATTTTTATTATTATTACTATTATCTTCGGCTTGCACTATTTCTGTGCATAGGTACATGATCGGGGTTGGGCAGCGCTGTCACCTCGGCATACCAACGTACCATGCCACCTCGGCTGGACCGGTGGCTTTGTCATCACTTCATTAACCCACGCCGGGGACTTCGGCGTCATACTGCTGGCCTGCTCCGTTGCCTCGGTCGGACTAGGGGTTCCACCTCACCACATCGGTCGTGCTATGTCACCACTTCAGAATGCCAAGCTCTTTGCTCCCCCACATCAGGACTAGCTTGGGGGCTGGGACCTCATCCTGCAGTAAGCTCGGGTCGTGCATCGACACCGAGCACATTAGCCAGCTAAGTCGCTTCCATGCTCAGTTTTTTTAATTCTTGTTAGGTTCGCCCAAACTTTATATTTATGTTAAACAAAAAACTTAGTTTGTTCAAAACGTTATTTGTTAAAAAAACTTCCTTTACCCAAGTTAACTGGGGGGCTCTCAAATTTGTACGAGTCGTTCTATAATAATTGTTTTCATCCTAGTCGTTGCAAAATCTTTTTCTACCACTCCTTTCTCGACTCGAGCGTGTGGTCAATAGTTGGTTAGCCTGTTTTCGCTCTAATGCCGCTCGAGTTTAGTTTACTAAACTGGCCTAACGAGCAGTACTCCACCTTCGGGATAGGAGGTTGCAGCCATAGCCTGATCCGCTTGAAGTCTTGAGATCGGATGTGTCATATTAATGCATGACAGAAGCACAAAAATAAGACCAATTTTTGGATTGGCACCAAATGACTTGATTTAGTTCGGGTGTAAAGTTTTTACTGAAGTTTTTGGTTTTCCAAGCCTATGGCACTTTAAAACTATTTCTGTGCTTCCAACATAAGTCTCGCAGTGCAACGCCAGACACCTTTAGATATTCGGCAATAACATTCTTGGATATTGTTATATATGCATCGGTTTTAAATTGTGTCTTCGGTCAATGGTTGGGTTGCCCGGCTCCTGTGCTTGCCTCCTAGGTTTCGCTTTGTTCGGCTAGGTGTGCAAAAGGAGAACCACTGCGATTGTGCTTCTAGCTCGAATGGTTAAGTACCTCAGTGGAGAAAGCCGAAAACTGATTGTCACAATGGGCCTAAACTGGTCAGCGATCCGATGACGGTGTCAAACTATAGATTGATACCGATTACCCCATGTTAAATGATGGGCCTTTCATAACACTGGCTGAAGTATTAATGGCTAAACTTCGGTCGGTGCCGAACACTAACCGGGGGCTCGTAGCTAGCTTCCCTAGTTTAAAGCTCCTATGACTAAGTGAAAGTTATAAAGCCTGCATATCGGATTGCCTTGTTTCTGCTAACACAATGTAACGCCCTCGATGCGGCTATAGCTCCCACGTGTCGAGGCATGACTTAGAGGCATAACCGCATTGAAAGCAATGTCGCAAGTTAGGCAATCTTCACAACATCCCATGTAATATAGATAATAAAAGGGGAGATACATAGTTGGCTTACACTCGCCACGTCAATCAAAGTACATAAATAGCATTACAACATTCAAACACTCATGGCCCGACTACGGCGCCAAAATAAAAGATAACCCAACATGCGACACGGTCCCGATCCCCAACTGGGCACCACTACTGATCATCAGGGAAAGACACGTAGTATCGGCGTGAGTCCTCGTCGAACTCCCACTTGAGCTCAAGCGCGTCATCTGGAACGGAATCATCGGCCCTGCATCTAGTTTGGAAGTAATCTGTGAGCCACAGGGACTCAGCAATCTTGCACCCTCGCGATCAAGACTATTTAAGCTTAATAGGTAAGGCAAGGTAAATATGTGGAGCTGCAGCAAGCGACTAGCATATATGGTGGCTACCTGTTCGCAAAAGAGAGCGAGAAGAGGAGGCAAAGCGCGAATGAGTAACTAGAGAACAACCTGCACAAGCATTACTCCAACACCGTGTTCACTTCCCGGACTCCGCCGAGAAGAGACCATCACGGTAACTCACACAATTGATTCATTTTAACTAAGTTAAGGTTCAAGTTATCTACAACCGGACATTAAAAAATTCCCATCTGCCCATAACCGCGGGCACGGCTTTCGAAAGTTCAAATCCCTGCAGGGGAGTCCCAACTTAGCCCATGACAAGCTCTCACGGTCAACGAAGGAATAGACCTCCTCTCGAGACATTCCGATCAGACTCGGTATCCCAGTTCTTACAAGACACTTCGACAAGTTAAAACAAATCCAGCAACACCGCCCGAATGTGCCGACAAATCCGATAGGAGCTGCACATATCTCGTTCTCAGGCACACTCAGATAGAAGCTACGAGTAAAACCAACCCTCGAGTTTCCCCGAGGTGGCCCCACAGGCTCTGGTCGGACCAACACTCAGAGGAGCATTGGCCCAGGAGGGGGGTTTAAATAAGATGACCCTCGGGCTCCGGAAACCCAAGGGAAAAAGAGGCTAGGTGGCAAATGGTAAAACCAAGTTGGGCATTGCTGGAAAGCTTTATTCAAGGCGAACTGTCAAGGGGTTCCCATTATAACCCAACCGCGTAAGGAACGCAAAATCCGGGAACATAACACCGATATGACGGAAACTAGGGCGGCAAGAGTGGAACAAAACACTGGGCGAGAGGCCGAGCCTTCCACCCTTTACCAAGTATATAGATGCATTAAGATAACATGGCAATATAATGATATCCCAACAAGTAAATAATGTTCCAACAAGGAACGGTCTCCAATCTTCACCTGCAACTAGCAACGCTATAAGAGGGGCTGAGCAAAGCGATAACATAGCCAATCAATGGTTTGTTAGGACATGGGGGGTTGGGTTTGACATGGCAATTTGGGAGGCTTGAAGGCAAGTGGTAGGCATCGTAGCATGGCAATGATGCAAACATGGTATGCTATGCGGGATGCGATATGTGATGCATATGCAAGATTTGACAAGGAATGAATGAACCTGGCCTCAACTGAGCAAAGCGGTAACATAGCCAATCAACGGTTTGCTAGGACATGGTGGGTTAGAGGTTTGACATGGAAATTTGGGAGGCATGATAAGAAATTGGTAGGCATCGTAGCATAGGCATAGCAAAAGAGCGAGCATCTAGCAAAGCAAAGATAGTAGTGATTTCGAGGGTATGATCATCTTGCCTGCAAAGTTGTCAGAGTTGACTGGATCCTCGAAAGCAAACTCAACGGGCTCCTCGTTAGCGAACTCGTCTCCCGGCTCTACCCAAACAAGACAAACAAGCAACAAGGACACAATCAACCACGTGCAAACTCAAACAACATGATGCAAACATGGTATGCTATGCGGGATGCGATATGTGATGCATATGCAAGATTTGACAAGGAATGAATGAACCTGGCCTCAACATGGAAATCCAAGTGTACCACTGAAAGGTGAGATGAAATCGCTTGAAACGATATAAAGATCACCGGAATCGGAGTTACGGTTTGGAAATGGCAAGCAATTCAAATATGACACCGGTCTGCGATTTACAGCAAGTAGCCATCTAAATGCAACAAGATGAACATGCTACAGCACTCAAACATGGAAACAAAATACATGGCAGGGATCCATTCATGATGCTTAAAAAAGAGGAACACTGAGCTACGACCAACTCATCCATTAACAGGTTCAAACAAGCATGGCAAAAATGCATTTGGCAAACAGATCTCAGACTTAGTGAAATTAACACTTGTCTGGAATTTCAGATCAGATAGCACACTTCGGATCATGAAAACTATATGCTACAGGACCTGAACATGACAAAGTAAAGCATGGCATGGAGCTACCGAAATAGCTTAACAAAAGTCCCTTAGTGATCTTGAGCCAAAAGGGATCAGAAAATAAATTTGCAAGCATGTGAACATGGCAAAAACATAAACAGATCACAGACTTGGTGAAAAAACTGGAGCATGCAAATCAGATATCAAGTAGGCATGTTTACGAGCTCAATGCACTCACTACAGAGCAAGTCATGACAAACCAAGCATACACCCATCCAGAATACACAAAATACAAGCTAGACATGGCAAGAACAATAACATAGCATGCACGGATCAACTACAACATCCTCGGCAAAATCGCTAACAAGTAGACAATCTGCCTAGATTCACGAAATAGCAAAAGTCGAGCTCGATTGACTCAAGCTAGGGTGCTCCATAATTCCAAACAAAGACATGAATGGATAGAGCACTACAAGATTAACAAAACATCCTTACTGATTATCGTCAAAAGAGGCACGGATCACTAGGAAACAACATGAACATATGGCATAATGAGATAAACAGTCCAAGGACTTAGTGGAAATGCTAAGTCCCTGAAATCAGCATTAATGAATGCACCACTTTGCAAGCTTGTGTTTGTCACCACACACATCACAAAAATACATGGGTTGCACCTCTGGAAAGATGGAAAAACATATAACAAAACACATGTAGAGCTCATGGGCATATCATGCACACAATAATCATGGCAAAAATGACAAATATCTAACTGGAGCAGCAGATCTGACAATTATCTCAAATAGCATTCTTCTAACAGCATTTCGGGCATCAAGATCAACTCAAATGAAAATGATGCGATGAGATGAAATGGTGTGCTCTCTGAGACGAACATTTTGATATGCTATATGCCCAAAACGGAGCTACGGATGAGGAGTTACGATGCGATGAACATAGCCAAAATAATTAGGGTTTCAGGCAAAAAGTCAACCGATCCAAATTCCAGATCTAGATCCGGTTACTATTCACGTGCGCTTCCTCGAGGTTCGCCGGAGATGGCCGCGGCGGTGGCCGGACTTGCCGGTATTGGGGTGGTGGCCGGAGCTCACCGGCGCCGGCGGAGCTCGCCGGGGCGGTGGTGGGCGGCGGGGAGGCGTGCGCTGGCGCGGTGGAGACCGGACGACGGTGGCGCGGCGAGCCGGCGCGGCAGCGCGGTGGGCCGGCGCGGAGGAGGGCGGCCGGCGGGCGGCACGCCTCGGCGGAGGAGGAGCCGGGCCTCGGGGAAGATGGCCCCGGGCGGCGGCGGGTGAAGACGGGCCTCGGGGGCCCCTCCTGGGCCTCCCGGGCCGGCGGCGACGACGACGAAGTGGGACGGCGGCGCGGTCCAACGAGCGAGCGACACGTGGCTTACACTCGCCACGTCAATCAAAGGTACATAAATAGCATTACAACATTCAAACAGTCATGGCCCGACTACGGGGCCAAAATAAAAGATAACCCAACATGCGATACGGTCCCGATCGCCCCAACTGGGCTCCACTACTGATCATCAGGGAAAGACACATAGTATCGGCGTGAGTCCTCGTCGAACTCCCACTTGAGCTCAAGCGCATCATCTGGAACGGAATCATCAGGCCCTGCATCTGGTTTGGAAGTAATTTGTGAGCCACAGGGACTCAGCAATCTCGCACCCTCGCGATCAAGACTATTTAAGCTTATATGTGAGGCAAGGGAAAATAAGTGGAGCTGTAGCAAGCGACTAGCATATATGGTGGCTAACCTGTTCGCAAAAGAGAGCGAGAAGAGGAGGCAAAGCACGAATGAGTGAAAGCACAAAGTGCTCCTAGGTGGTTTTGATAATGGATGACAACATATCTCTTGTTGGACTAACATTTCTATCTAGCATGTTCAGATAAGTTCAAACAATGCAGTGCATGGACTAAAGGTTTGTGGGACTCCTTCAGATGGCTAAGGACAAAGGATTGGCTAAAGCTTCAAGCTCAAGACTCTTCATTTTATATTTTAGTGATCCAAGATCACATTGAGTCCATAGGAAAAGCCAATACTATCAAGGAGGGATGAGGTGTTGCTTAATGAGCCTCTTGCTTCATGTGCTTAATGATATGCTCCAAAACCCTCACTACTTTCAATATCCACATATGACCTAAACCCTAAGCCAAACTCGGTCCTACCGATCCTTCCTATCCGGCGCCACGAGTTTCACCTTGTCATAAGCCACTGCCAAACCCTAATCAGTTCGGTCTCACCGATGGGATCTCGGTCTCACCGAGATGGGCTTGCAAACTCTCTGTTACCCATTGCAATATTCTCGGTCCCACCGAGATATGCAATCGGTCCCACCGAGTTTGCTTGACCAAATCTCAGTTTCACTTATTACCCAAATCGGTCCCACCGAGTTTGTGTAATCGGTCTCACCGAGATTACGTTATGCCCAAACCCTAACCATATCGGTCCTACCGAGATGCGTGTCTGTCCCACCGAAAATCTCTAATGGTCACTAGGTTTACCTTTCCGGTCCGACCGAGTTTGTTGATTCGGTCCCACCGAGATTGGAAAACTGTGTGTAACGGTTGGATTTTGTGTGGAGGCTATATATACCCCTCCACCTCCTCTTCATTCGTGGAGAGAGCAATCAGAACACATACACCATTCCAACTCATATGTTCTGAGAGAGAACCACCTACTCATGTGTTGAGACCAAGATATTCCATTCCTACCATATGAATCTTGATCTCTAGCCTTCCCAAGTTGCTTTCCACTCAAATCTTCTTTCCACCAAATCCAAATCCTATGAGAGAGAGTTGAGTGTTGGGGAGACTATCATTTGAAGCACAAGAGCAAGGAGTTCATTACCTACACACCATTTGTTACTTCTTGGAGAGTGGTGTCTCCTAGATTGGCTAGGTGTCACTTGGGAGCCTCCGACAAGATTGTGGAGTTGAACCAAGGATTTTGTAAGGGCAAGGAGATCGCCTACTTCGTGAAGATCTACCGCTAGTGAGGCAAGTCCTGTGTGGGCGATGGCCATGGTGGGATAGACAAGGTTGCTTCTTCGTGGACCCTTTGTGGGTGGTTGCTTCTTCGTGGACCCCTCGTGGGTGGAGCCTTGTGTGGACTCGCGCAACCGTGACCCTTTGTGGGTGGAGCCCTTTGTGGACTCGTGCAACCGTTACCCTTCGTGGGTTGAAGTCTCCATCAACGTGGATGTAGGATAGCACCACCTATCCGAACCACGGGAAAAACATCCATGTCTCAAATTGCGTTTGATCTCTCCAAACCCTTCCCTTTACATTCTTGCAAGTTGCATGCTTTACATTCCGCTGCTCATATACTCTTTGCATGCTTGCTTGAAATGTATTATGTATGTTGAAATTGTGCCTAAACTCCACTTAAACCGAAAAAGCTTAAAAATTGCAACTTTAGAATTAATTGTCTAATCCCCCCTCTAGACACACCTACTTCTAGATCCTACAAGTGTGTATCAGAGCTTCTTCGTGGATTGGTCTCCACTTGCCTTGGAGCCCTTTAATCACCATTGGAGGAAGATGGATCCGTGTCTACATTAGGGAGTCTTAGACATAGAGTGCCTATTCTTGATGGAGAGTATTTTCACGAGTGGAAAAATGAGATGCTTGTAATGTTCAATCAATATCATTTGAACAAGTATATTGCTAGCCCTTGTGCACCTCATATTGATCCTTTGCATCCTACCCTAGATGAAGATATTGACATGATTCGCAATCTTAGAACTATTGAGCTCATCATTAGAGGATTGCCCAAAAATTTGATTGCTAGTTTGCCTACTCAAAGTTGTGCCTATACTATATGGAAATTTCTTGAGGAACGATTTTCCGATCATTCCTTGAAAACTTTGGATGAAATTCTCCATAAATCTATTGCCTTGAGTAAGATGAACTCTAGTGATCCTAGTTTTGGTAATTGTCTATTTGAACTTACCAATCTTAAGCATGCTAAAGGAGATGTTGGAATCATTAATGATATCATATTCAAAGCTATAAGAATTCATAAAAGTGACCACTTTGATGATCATTTATCTAATGAATTACCCTCTCTAGGAAATGATGAGTCACAAGATCATGATGAACATGAATATTATGATGATGACTTCGATCTTGATGATGCAATGAGACATTTTGGTCTTATGGCAAATCTTCGGGGATATGAATCAGGAGGAAAGGAATGGGTTCTTGATAGTGGATGTACTGATCATATGCCCGGAGATGAAGAGATGTTTCATGAGCTTGCTGAAAATGACGGCCCTCGAAAATATGTCACCTTTGGTGATAATTCAAAGGGTAAAGTGGTTGGCCTTGGTAAGGTGGCCATCTCACATGATACTTCCATTCAAAATGTCATGCTCGTTGAATCTCTCGGCTACAACTTACTTTCAGTATCTAGACTTGCTGATTTCGGTTTGAATGTCCTATTTACTGAGGTAGATTGCCAAGTATTTCGTCGAGACAATCATAAAATGGTCTTTACCGGTCTGCATAGAGGTGATCTTTACATTGTCGATTTCTCTAAAAAGGCACAACCTAAAACTTTCTTTGTTGCTAAATCCTCAAAAGGTTGGTTGTGGCATAGCAACTAGGTCACGTCGGCATGAGAAACCTTGACAAGCTTATTAAAGGAAATCATATCCTTGGAGTTAACGATGTCATATTTGATAAGGATAGACTTTGCAGTGCTTGTCAAGCAGGTAAACAGGTTGGAGGAAGACATCCCGTGAAGAACATCATGACCACAAGGAGGCCACTCGAGCTACTTCACATGGATCTTTTTGGTCCCAACGCCTACAAGAGTCTCCGTGGAAATTCCTTTGGTCTAGTTATAGTTGATGATTTTTCAAGGTTTATGTGGGTGTTCTTTCTTAATGACAAGTCGCAGGTCCAGAAGATCTTCAGAAACTTCGCTAGGAAGGCCCAAAATCAGTTTGATGTGAAGATCAAGAAGGTTCGGAGTGACAACGGAACAGAGTTCAAGAACGCAAATGTGGACACCTTTCTTGACGAAGAAGGGATTTCACACGAGTTCTCGGCTACGTACACACCTCAACAAAATGGAGTTGTTGAGAGGAAGAACTGGACGCTCATCGAAATGGCAAGAACGATGCTTGATGAATATGAGACGCCAGAGCACTTTTGGGCAGAAGCGGTTGAGACAGCTTGTCACGCAACAAATCGCTTATATCTTCACAAGCTACTCGGCAAGACGGCATACGAGCTTCTCACCGGTAACAAACCCCAAGTTGGATATTTCGAAGTATTCGGCTCAAAGTGCTACATTCTTGATAAGCATCGTCGTTCAAGTTTGCTCCTAAATCTCATGAAGGTTTTCTACTTGGTTATGGCTCAAACTCTCACACTTACGTGTCTACAACAATTCACCCGAAAGGTTGAAGAGACGGTAGATGTGAAGTTTGATGAATCTAATGGCTCGCAAGTAGAGCAATTGCCAATTGATGTAGGAGACAAAGACCCTTCAGAAGCAATCCAAGACTTGTCCATTGGCAAAGTTCGTCCAACGGAGGTGAAGGAGAGTACCTCGTCCGTCCAAGTGAAAGCTTCTACTTCACCACAAGGTGAACCAAGAATTGATACGGAAGCATCCACAAGTGGGACACATCAAGATGAAGAAGACGAGGAAGTACATCAAGACGAACATCAACAACCTCCTTCTCCACCACGACAAGAAAACAACGACGTCAACAATAAAGAAGGCCAAGAAGAAGAACAAGATGAAGAAGATGTTCAACGAAGACCCAAGCAAAAGCTTTCACGAGTTCGAGCAAGAATTGCCAAAGATCATCCCATCGAGCAAATCCTAAATGATATACAAACCGGGAGAATCACTCGCTCAAAAACTCGTTTAGCTAACATTTGTGAAAACTATTCATTCATCTCTAGCATTGAACCTATGAAGGTTGAAGAAGCATTGGAAGATCCGGATTGGATAAACGCTAGGCATGAAGAACTACACAATTTTGAGAGAAACCAAGTTTGGACATTGGTTGAGAAGCCCGACAACAACCACAACATCATTGGTACCAAATGGGTGTTTCGCAACAAGCAAGATGAAGATGGACAAGTGGTTCGCAACAAAGCACGTCTCGTCGCCCAAGGGTACACACAAGTCGAAGGTATGGACTATGGTGAGACATATGCTCCCGTTGCTAGACTTGAGTCCATTCGCATCTTACTTGCCTATGCTAATCACCATAATATCACCTTGTACCAAATGGACATTAAAAGTGCTTTCTAAATGGTGAAATAGAGGAGGAAGTTTATGTCAAACAACCTCCCGGCTTTATCAATCCTAAGAAACCAAATCATGTTTACAAACTTAACAAGGCTCTTTATGGTCTTAAACAAGCTCCTAGATCATGGTATAAATGCTTGACCAAGTTCCTTACTACAAGTGGTTTTGAAATTGGTAAAATTGATTCTACTCTTTTTACTAAAAGGGTTAATGGAGAACTATTTGTATGCCAAATTTATGTCGATGATATCATATTTGGTTCAACTAACCCTCTCTTTAGTGAAAAGTTTGGAAAGCTAATGTCAGAGAAGTTTGAGATGTCTATGATGAGTGAACTCATTTTCTTTCTCGGTTTGCAAATCAAGCAAACTAAGGAAGGTACATTTGTCTCTCAAACAAAGTACACCAAGGACTTATTCAAGAAGTTCAATATGCAAGAATGCAAAGGTATGTCTACACCCATGCCTACTAGTGGACATAATGATTTAACCAAAGATGGTGAACCGGTTGATCAAAAGGTTTATCGCTCTATGATTGGTTCATTGTTATACCTATGTGCTTCACGTCCCGATATTATGCTAAGTGTGTGCATGTGTGCACGATATCAAGCTGCTCCTAAAGATTGTCATCTTAAGTCCGTGAAAAGGATAGTGAGATATTTAATCCATACACCAAATTTTGGCATTTGGTATCCTAAGAGGTCTTCTTTTGATCTTGTTGGCTATTCCGACTCGGATTATGCCGGAGACAAGGTTGATAGAAAGTCCACTTCGGGTACTTGTCAATTTCTTGGTAGATCTCTTGTGTCTTGGTCTTCCAAGAAACAAAACTCGGTATCCTTATCCACCGCCGAAGCGGAATACATTGCCGCTGGTTCATGTTGTGCTCAATTACTCTGGATGACCCAAACTCTTAAAGATTATGGGATTTATGTGAAACATGTTCCACTGCTTTGTGACAATGAAAGTGCTATCAAAATTGGTCATAATCCTGTACAACATTCTCGAACTAAGCATATTGAAGTTCGTCATCATTTCATTCGAGATCATGTTGCTAAAGGTGACATTAATCTTAAGCATGTACGCACCGATAAGCAATTAGCGGATATATTCACTAAACCACTTGATGAGAAAGTGTTTTGCAGGTTGAGAGGAGAATTGAACATCATTGATGCTTCGAACTTGGAGTAGAAACTCCATTGGATACGTGCAAGACATGAGCTTATGACTAATCCATGATATATCTTTTATGATAACTATCTTATGTCTTGGATATATTTGTACCTTGCATGTTGTCTAACCCATGTAGGTGCTTGGTTGAATCTAATTCCATGAGATTGCGACTCACTCACATCTTGAGCAATCTCTACATCACCAAGACTCTATACGATAGTGGTTGAAGACAAGGAAGCACAAAACCATTCAAACATATCCTTTGACAAATTCTATGTTAAGCTTCATGATTGTCATTTTTGGATACACAAGTGCTTTTCCTTGCAAGAACTAACCCATGTAGGTAGATGGACTCAAACTCCAAGTGGTGCTCCCAACTCTTGATGAGCTACATCAACCTTGAGCACCCACACAAGTTCAACTTCATGAGCAAGAACCACACCACCACCCAAGGTATGTTATTCCATCTTAGAGAAGCTTTACTCCAAGACATGAGTCAAAGCAACTCGACAAGATGTGAATACATCAAGATGCTTAAACGAGAAATCGTAACCCCATTTTGAGCTTAAACGATGAGTATGACCTATGATCAAGTGTTCTCACTTGACTCCTAAGTCAATATACTCTAACATAGGTGATTATGTCACCGCCCAACTCTAGATGAAGTTATCTTGTGTTCTTTTCTGTGTTATTGCATTTGTCTCATGCATGTTTATTTTCTTTCTCTTTTTCAAAAAAAAAACTTCATCTAGATCTTTCAGTTCTTCTCTTTTCTCTTTGTTTTTGTTCTGCATTTAATTCCTTGCAAATCCTTCAGGTAATTCATTGCAAATCTTTGTGAGATCCTACATGTCTAGTGAGCTGAGGTGACAAGTGTTTTTCTCTGTGTAAACTCGGTTCCACCGACTTGCAACTTTCGGTTCAACTGAATCTTTTCGGCACCACCGAAATATGCCACTCGGTGCCACCGACTTTGCAATCAGAAAAACAGTTTGCCACTTGTTCTACATTTCTTCTGGTCCAGCTCCACTCAATGAATCTTGTCCTCTACAAGCATCAAAATTTTATCCTCTGCTTTATGCTGAATCTCAAGGACCAAACCTATTCGACGGATTCCAGGAAAAGCCTTCTTGGAAATTGATGTCAAAGGGGGAGAGAGAGATCACATCAAAGCTTGTAGGAGAGAGAGATCACATCAAGGGAGAGAAACAGTCTCAAGGACCAAACTTACAAGAGAGAAAGTATTAAGGGGGAGAAAGAGACCTCAAGGGGGAGAGAAAGTCTCAAGGATCCCAGATGTTGTTAAGGGGGAGAGAGAGATTTCTAGGGAGAGAAAATCTCAAGGATCCCAGATACATGTATTTGCATTAAGTTCTATTCATTTGTATCTTTCAGCTCTGATTTTATGTTCCCTATCTTCTCCCAATATCCCATGTAAGATTCAGGGGGAGCAAGACACCTAAGGGAACGAAATCAGTCAAATTCATTGCATATCTTTATTCTTGGGGACATGTTGAATCCAATGTGGTACCTTGTACTCACTCTCTACATGTCATCCCAGTCTTGGTATTCTTGTGGTTTCTTTTGTTTGCTCTGGCTAGTGAATGTACCTGTATTATCTAACTTTGTTTGTGCAGGTTCATTTCATCCTAAGCCAACTCAAGATCACAAGGTAAGTATATGCATCAAAATCATGAGTATGAGGAGTTCTTGCTTATGAACATACTGTTTGCAAGAAGGACTCATGAGCATGAAGGTACTTTCCTTGATAATCTTTTGCTCTGATGCATATGGCCAAGATACATGTAACACATTGCCTACTCTATCATGGTTATGCTCTCACATGCCTCTATATTTCATATTTACATGGGTGCATACATGTAGGGGGAGCCTATGCTTGTTACATGTCCTTCCAAAGCTTTTCTTGCTGTTCTTTATATCTTTATCTAAAGCTTTGATGTATGTTGCTATCAATTACCAAAAAGGGGGAGATTGAAAGCACAAGTGCTCCCTAGGTGGTTTTGATAATTGATGACAACATATCTCTTGTTGGAGTAACATTTCTATCTAGCATGTTTCAGATAAGTTCAACAATGCAGTGGCATGGACTAAAGGTTGTGGGAACTCCTTCAAGATGCTAAGGACAAAGGATTGGCTAAAGCTTCAAGCTCAAGACTCTTCATTTTATATTTTAGTGATCCAAGATCACATTGAGTCCATAGGAAAAGCCAATACTATCAAGGAGGGATGAGGTGTTGCTTAATGAGCCTCTTGCTTCATGTGCTTAATGATATGCTCCAAAACCCTCAACTACTTTCCAATATCCACATATGACCTAAACCCTAAGCCAAACTCGGTCCTACCGATCCTTCCTATCCGGCGCCACCGAGTTTCACCTGTCATAAGCCACTGCCAAACCCTAATCAGTTCGGTCTCACCGATGGGATCTCGGTCTCACCGAGATGGGCTTGCAAACTCTCTGTTACCCATTGCAATATTCTCGGTCCCACTGAGATATGCAATCGGTCCCACCGAGTTTGCTTGACCAAATCTCAGTTTCACTTATTACCCAAATCGGTCCCACCGAGTTTGTGTAATCGGTCTCACCGAGATTACGTTATGCCCAAACCCTAACCATATCGGTCCTACCGAGATGCGTGTCTGTCCCACCGAAAATCTCTAATGGTCACTAGGTTTACCTTTCCGGTCCGACCGAGTTTGTTGATTCGGTCCCACCGAGATTGGAAAACTGTGTGTAACGGTTGGATTTTGTGTGGAGGCTATATATACCCCTCCACCTCCTCTTCATTCATGGAGAGAGCAATCAGAACACATACACCATTCCAACTCATATGTTCTGAGAGAGAACCACCTACTCATGTGTTGAGACCAAGATATTCCATTCCTACCATATGAATCTTGATCTCTAGCCTTCCCAAGTTGCTTTCCACTCAAATCTTCTTTCCACCAAATCCAAATCCTATGAGAGAGAGTTGAGTGTTTGGGAGACTATCATTTGAAGCACAAGAGGAAGGAGTTCATTACCTACACACCATTTGTTACTTCTTGGAGAGTGGTGTCTCCTAGATTGGCTAGGTGTCACTTGGGAGCCTCCGACAAGATTGTGGAGTTGAACCAAGGAGTTTGTAAGGGCAAGGAGATCGCCTACTTCGTGAAGATCTACCGCTAGTGAGGCAAGTCCTGTGTGGGCGATGGCCATGGTGGGATAGACAAGGTTGCTTCTTCGTGGACACTTTGTGGGTGGTTGCGTCTTCATGGACCCTTCGTGGGTGGAGCCCTGTGTGGACTCGCGCAACCGTGACCCTTTGTGGGTGCAGCCCTTTGTGGACTCGCGCAACCGTTACCCTTCGTGGGTTGAAGTCTCCATCAACGTGGATGTAGGATAGCACCACCTATCCGAACCACGGGAAAAACATCCGTGTCTCCAATTGCATTTGAACTCTCCAAACCCTTTCCCTTACATTCTTGCAAGTTGCATGCTTTACATTCCGCTACTCATATACTCTTTGCATGCTTGCTTGAAATGTATTATGTATGTTGAAATTGTGCCTAAACTCCACTTAAACCGAAAAAGCTTAAAAATTGCAACTTTAGCATTAAGTGTCTAATCCCCCCCTCTAGACACACCCACTTCTAGATCCTACAACGAGTAACTAGAGAACAACCTGCACAAGCATTACTCCAACACCGTGTTCACTTCCCGGACTCCGCCGAGAAGAGACCATCACGGTAACTCACACAATTGATTCATTTTAACTAAGTTAAGGTTCAAGTTATCTACAACCGGACATTAAAAAATTCCCATCTGCCCATAACCGCGGGCACGGCTTTCGAAAGTTCAAATCCCTGCAGGGGAGTCCCAACTTAGCCCATGACAAGCTCTCACGGTCAACGAAGGAATAGACCTCCTCTCGAGACATTCCGATCAGACTCGGTATCCCAGTTCTACAAGACACTTCGACAAGTTAAAAAAATCCAGCAACACCGCCCGAATGTGCCGACAAATCCTAATAGGAGCTGCACATATCTCGTTCTCAGGGCACACTCAGATGAGACTAGCTACAAGTAAAACCAACCCTCATGTTTCCCCAAGGTGGCCCCGTAGGCAGCTCGGTCGGACCAACACTCAGAGGAGCACTGGCCCAGGGGGGCTTAAAATAAGATGACCCTTGGGCTCCGGAAACCCAAGGGAAAAAGAGGCTAGGTGGCAAATGGTAAAACCAAGATTGGGCATTGCTGGAAAAGCTTTATTCATGTCGAACTGTCAAGGGGTTCCCATTATAACCCAACAGCGTAAGGAACGCAAAATCCGGGAACATAACACCGATATGACGGAAACTAGGGCGGCGAGAGTGGAACAAAATACTAGGCAAGAGGCCGAGCCTTCGACCCTTTACCAAGTATATAGATGCATTAAGATAACATGGCAATATAATGATATCCCAACAAGTAAATAATGTTCCAACAAGGAACGGTCTCCAATCTTCACCTGCAACTAGCAACGCTATAAGAGGGGCTGAGCAAAGCGGTAACATAGCCAATCAACGGTTTGCTAGGACATGGTGGGTTAGAGGTTTGACATGGAAATTTGGGAGGCATGATAAGAAATTGGTAGGCATCGTAGCATAGGCATAGCAAAAGAGCGAGCATCTAGCAAAGCAAAGATAGTAGTGATTTCGAGGGTATGATCATCTTGCCTGCAAAGTTGTCAGAGTTGACTGGATCCTCGAAAGCAAACTCAACGGGCTCCTCGTTAGCGAACTCGTCTCCCGGCTCTACCCAAACAAGACAAACAAGCAACAAGGACACAATCAACCACGCGCAAACTCAAACAACATGATGCAAACATGGTATGCTATGCGGGATGCGATATGTGATGCATATGCAAGATTTGACAAGGAATGAATGAACCTGGCCTCAACATGGAAATCCAAGTGTACCACTGGAAAGGTGAGATGAAATCGCTTGAAAACGATATAAAGATCACCGGAATCGGAGTTACGGTTTGGAAATGGCAAGCAATTCAAATATGACACCGGTCTGCGTTTACAGCAAGTAGCCATCTAAATGCAACAAGATGAACATGCTACATCACTCAAACATGGCAACAAAATACATGGCAGGGATCCATTCATGATTCTTAACAAAATAGGAACACTGAGCTACAGCCAACTCATCCATTAATAGGTTCAAACAAGCATGGCAAAAATGCATTTGGCAAACAGATCTCAGACTTAGTGAAATTAACACTTGTCTGGAATTTCAGATCAGATAGCACACTTCGGAGCATGAAAACTATATGCTACAGGACCTGAACATGGCAATGTAAAGCATGTAATGGAGCTACTCAAAGAGCTTAACAAAAGTCCCTTAGTGACCTTGAGCCAAAAGGGATCAGAAAATACATTTACAAGCATGTGAACATGGCAAAAACATAAACAGATCACAGACTTAGTGAAAAACTGGAGCATGCAAATCAGATATCAAGTAGGCATGTTTACGAGCTCGATGCACTCACTACAGAGAAAGTCATGACAAACTAAGCATACACCCATCAAGAATACACAAAATACAAGCTAGACATGGCAAGAACAATAACATATCATACACGGATCAAGTACAACATCCTCGGCAAAATCGCTAACAAGTAGACAATCTGCCCACATTCATGAAATAGCAAAAGTAGAGCTCGATTGACTCAAGCTAGGGTGCTCCATAATTGCAAACAAAGACATGGATGGATAGAGCACTACAAGATTAACAAAACATCCTTACTTATCATCCTCAAAAGAGGCATGGATCACTAGGAAACAACATGAACATATGGCATAATGAGATAAACAGTCCAAGGACTTGGTGGAAATGCTAAGTCCCTGAAATCAGCATTAATGAATGCACCACTTTGCAAGCTTGTGCTAGTCACCACACACATCACAAAAATACATGGGTTGCACACAATAATCATGTAGAGCTCGTGGGCATAACATGCACACAATAATCATGGCAAAAATGACAAATATCTAATTGAAGCAGCAGATCTGACAATTATCTCAAATAGCATTCTTATAATAGCATTTCGGGCATCAAGATGAACTCAAATGAAAATGATGCAATGAGATGAAATGATGTGCTCTCTGAGGCAAACATTTTGATATGCTATATGCCCAAAATGGAGCTACGGATGAGGAGTTACGATGCGATGAACATAGCCAAAATAATTAGGGTTTCGGGCAAAAAGTCAACCAATCCAAATTCCAGATCTAGATCCAGTTATTGTTCACGCGCGCTTCCCGAGGTTCGCCGGAGATGGCCATGGCGGTGGCTGGACTTTCCGGTCTTGGGGTGGTGGCCGGAGCTCACCGGCGTCGGCGGAGCTCGCCGGGGCGGCGTTGGGCGGCGGGGAGGCGCGCGCTGGCGCGGTGGAGACCAGGCGACGGCGGCGCGGCAGGCCGGCGCAGAGGAGGGCGGCCGGTGGGCGGCGTGCCTCAGCGGAGGAGGATCCGGGCCTCGGGGAAGATGGCCCCGGGCGGCGGCGGGTGAAGACGGGCCTCGGGGGCCCCTCCTGGGCCTCCCGGGCCGGCGGCGACGACGAAGTGGGGTGGTGGCGCGGTCCAACGGGCTAGCGACACGTGGCGGTGGCGGCGTGGGTCGGACAATGTCCGGCCCGGCGATTTTGTCCGGCGGCGGCGGGTGGAGACGGATCTAGGGTTTTCGGGGGGAAGGAGAAGGAGATTTTCGGGGGGTCTTTAAATAGGCATAGGAGGAGCTAGGAGAGTCCAAATGAGGTGCGGTTTTCGGCCACGCGATCGTGATCGAACGCTCTAGATAATGGAGAAGGTTTTGGTGGGTTTTGGGCCAACTTGGAGGGGTGTTGGGCTGCAACACACACGAGGCCTTTTCGGTCCCTCGGTTAACCGTTGGAGCATCAAACGAAGTCCAAATGGTACGAAACTTGACAGGTGGTCTACCGGTAGTAAACCAAGGCCTCTTGGCAAGTCTCGGTCCAATCCGGAAATGTTTAATCCCTACACACGAAAGAAAGGTAGAAATGACCACTGGAGGAAAAAGGAGCGCCGGAATGCAAAACGGACAATGGGGAAAATGCTCGAATGCATGAGACGAACACGTATGCAAATGCAATGCACATGATGACATGATATGAGATGCATGACAACGATAACAACACACGGAGACAAAAACCCGAACCCGAGAAAATAAAATAACTTAACGCCAGAAACGGCAAGAGTTGGATTACATATTAGGTAAATCATATCCGGGGTGTTACAACACTCCACCACTACGAAAGGATCTTGTCCCGAGATCTAGGACTGAAAGAACGCCGGGTACTCAGAACGGAGGTGATCCTCTCCTTCCCAGGTAGCTTCACGGTCGGAATGGTGTGACCACTTGACTTTGAGGAATTTGATTGACTTGTTGCGAGTCTTGTGTTCAGTCTCTTCAAGAATAGCAACGGGGTGCTCACAATAAGAGAGATCTTCTTGGAGCTCAATGTCCTCGAAGTTGACGGTGCGATCAGGAGTCTTGAAGCACTTTTGAAGCTGAGAGACATGGAACACGTCATGAACATTTGCAAAGTTTGAAGCAAGCTCGAGTTGATAGGCGAGATCGCCTCTCTTGCTGACGATCTTGAAAGGTCCCACATATCTAGGGGCAAGTTTCCCTTTGATACCGAAGCGACGAGTACCTTTCATAGGAGAGACACGGAGGTAAACATGATCTCCGATCTCGAAAGCCAAATCAAGGTGCTTACTATCATAGTAGCTCTTCTGGCGGGATTGGGCTGCTTTGAGGTTATCTCGAATGACTTTACACATTTCCTCTGCCTCTGTGATTAAGTCATTGCCGAGAAGCTGTCGTTCACCGGTTTCAGACCAGTTGAGAGGGGTACGGCACTTCGTGCCATACAGAATTTCAAATGGGGCCTTGCCCGAACATGCTTGAAAACTGTTGTTGTAGGAGAATTCAACATATGGAAGACAATCCTCCCACTTCATGCCGAAGGAGATCACACAAGCCCTGAGCATATCTTCAAGAATCTGGTTGACACGCTCGACTTGACCGCTAGTTTGAGGATGGAAAGCTGTGCTGAAGCGGATGTTGGTGCCCATGGCCTTCTGAAAAGAATCCCAAAACTTGGAGGTAAAGATGCTGCCACGGTCTGAAGAGGTCACTTGTGGAATACCGTGCAGAGATACAATCCGAGAGGTATAGAGTTCCGCCAATTGAGCTGCAGTGATTGACTCTTTGATAGGCAGAAAGTGAGACACTTTATTGAGTTTGTCGATGACAACGAATATAGCATCATTGCCACGCTTGGACTTTGGAAACCCAGTCACGAAGTCCATCTCAATGTGGTCAAACTTCCATTCTGGAATGGCAAGAGGTTGGAGGAGACCTGCTGGCCTTTGGTGTTCTGCCTTCACTCTTCTGCAGACATCACATTCATTCATGAACTGAGCAATCTCGCACTTCATTCGAGTCAACCAATAAGCCTGCTTGAGGTCCTGATACATCTTCGTGCTCCCAGGGTGGATGGAGAGGAGAGAATTGTGAGCCTCATTCATGATCACTTTACGAAGGTCACCTTTGGGCACAACAATAAGATCCTTGAAGAAGAGAGTATCCTTGTCATCAAGGCGGTAGCACTTGTACTTGGGTTGACTCTTGGCAATCCCAATCTTCGCCTTTTTCACCATAGCATCGAGAAGTTGAGCTTGGTGAATCTGGTCTTCCAAGGTAGGAGAGACTTAAAGGTTGGCGAGGAAACCTTGAGGAATAACTTGCAGATTAAGTTTGCAGAAAGCTTCACAAAGCTCGGGTTGATAAGGCTTGAGAATCAGACTGTTGCAATAAACCTTCCTGCTCAATGCGTCAGCAATCACATTGGCCTTGCCTGGAGTATACTCGATACTCGGATTATACTCTTGAATCATTTCGACCCATCAAGTCTGCCTGAGGTTGAGATTAGGCTGAGTGAAGATGTACTTGAGACTCTTGTGGTCAGTGAAAATGTCCACTTTTCTTCCCAATAAGGGATGTCTCCAAGTCAAAAGAGCATGCATAACTGCCGCCAACTCGAGGTCATGAGTGGGGTAGTTCTTCTTGTTGGGCTCCAACTGGCGAGAGGTATAAGCCACAACTTTCTTCTCTTGCATCAACACTGCGCCAAGACCTTGGAGAGAGGCATCACAAAAGACCTCGTACGGTTTGGATTCATCAGGAGGAGTCAGAACTGGAGCAGTGACCAATTTCTCTTTCAAAGTGTTGAAAGAGATGTCACATTCCGGAGACCAAACGTACTTGACGTGCTTCTGGAGAAGATTTGAGAGAGGCTTCGCGATCTTAGAAAAGTTGTCAACGAATCTTCGACAGTAGCTTGCGAGACCGAGGAAGCTACGGAGTTGCTTCACTTTCTGAGGTGCTTCCCAATTCACAATTGCAGACACCTTCTCAGGATTCACCGCAATGCCCTTGGCAGAGATGATATGCCCAAGATAAAGAACTCATCGAGCCAAAATTCGCACTTGGAGAACTTGGCGTAGAACTGGTGTTCCCTGAGCTTATCAAGCACCAAACGCAAGTGTTTGGCATGATCTTCCTTGTTCTTTGAGAAAACTAGAATGTCGTCGAGATAGACCAAAACGAAGTCATTGGTGTAGGCGTTCAAGATGAAGTTCATCATGCGAGAGAAAGTCGGAGGAGCGTTGACGAGGCCAAAAGACATGACAGTGTATTCATATGAACCATAGCTTGTCCTGAAAGCCGTCTTGGGAATATCTTGCTCACGGATTCGAATCTGGCGATAACCCATACGGAGATCAAGCTTGGAGAATACTTGGGAACCTTTGAGTTGTTCGAACAACTCATTGATGTTGGGAAGTGGGTATTTGTTCTTGATGGTATTCTTGTTCAATGGACGGTAATCAACACAAAGTCGGTCCGTTCCATCCTTGTTCTTCACAAAAAGAACACCACAACCCCACGAAGAAGAACTAGGTCGGATGAGGCCCATTCTCTCTTGAATATCGAGTTGCTTCTTCAGCTCCTTCAACTCTTCAGGTCCGAGCTTGTCAGGACGCTTGCACACTGGTTCCGTGCCAGGCTCAAGATCGATGACGAATTCAACTGGCCGGTGCGGAGGCATTCCTGGAAGCTCTTCTGGAAAGACGTCTTGATATTCGCAAACGACTGGAATTTGCGAGATAGCATCCAGTTCACCCTTCTCATTGAGAGAAAACAGACGAATTGTATTATCCCGAGCAGCAAAGACAATTACATCCTCAGACGAATGAGTCAATTGAATCTTCCTAGCTGCACAATCAAGCTGAGCCTTGTGCTTAGAAAGCCAATCCATCCCGAGAATAAGATCAATATCCGAATTACCAAGAACCATTGGAGAAGCCAGAAACTTGATATCACCCATCATGATAGAAATATCCGGAATCATCATACTAGAACTCAGACGCTTAGCCGGAGAGACGACTTGCATAGCTCTAGGTAATGCCTTAGTACTAAAATTGTTCTCCGATGCAAATGGGAATGACATGAAGGAATGCGATGCACCAGAATCAAAAAGTACTTTTGCTGGAATATCGTTAACAGGAAGGTTACCCATGATGACATCTGACGAGTCCTCTGCCTAAGCTACATTCAGCATGTTGACCTTGGCGTGCTTGGGGTTATGCTTGACCACAGCTGTACTTGCCGATCTCACAGGAGGAGGAGGAGGGAGACGCCTCTGATTGAAGCACTTGTTGGCATAGTGACCCTTCTGTTGGCACTTGTTGCACGTGACCTCTAAAAGCGGACGATGGGCGGCGCGCCTCGGCGGAGGAGGAGCCGGGCCTCGAGGAAGATGGCCCTGGGCGGCGGCGGGTGAAGATGGGCCTCGGGGGCCCCTCCTGGGCCTCCCGGGCCAGCGTCGACGACGAAGTGGGGCGGCGGCGCGGTCCAACGGGCGAGCGACATGTGGCGGTGGCGGCACGGGTCGGACAATGTCCGGCCCGGCGATTTTGTCTGGCGGCGGCGGGTGGAGACGGATCTAGGGTTTTCGGGGGGAAGGAGAAGGAGATTTTCGGGGGGTCTTTAAATAGGCATAGGAGGAGCTAGGAGAGTCCAAATGAGGTGCGGTTTTCGGCCACGCGATCGTGATCGAACGCTCTAGATGATGGAGAGGGTTTTGGTGGGTTTTGGGCCAACTTGGAGGGGTGTTGGGCTGCAACACACACGAGGCCTTTTCGGTCCCTCGGTTAACCGTTGGAGCATCAAACAAAGTCCAAATGGTACGAAACTTGACAGGCGGTCTACCGGTAGTAAACCAAGGCCACTTGGCAAGTCTCAGTCCAATCCGGAAATGTTTAATCCCCACACACGAAAGAAAGGTAGAAATGACCACCGGAGGAAAACGGAGCGCCGGAATGCAAAACGGACAACGGGGAAAATGCTCGAATGCATGAGACGAACACGTATGCAAATGCAATGCACATGATGACATGATATGAGATGCATGACAACGATAACAACACACGGAGACAAAACCCGAACCCGAGAAAATAAAATAACTTAACGCCGGAAATAGCAAGAGTTGGATTACATATTAGGTAAATCATATCCGGGGTGTTACACACAACCTCCTCCAGGCACCGAGACGTCGGCTAAGGGTTGTCTTGTTACTGCGGAAACACCCTGCGTAGTATCTACAAAGGGGTAGAAGCCGACGATGGGCCACTTTCAACTGATAAATGGTCACAACAGAGGCAAAATAAACATATATCATTAGTGTTTGTATTCAGTATACAAGCCCTGCCTTCCGTAAGTATCGTTATAAAGCCATAAATACGCATCAAATTTGACTTAAGATTTTGGCCAAGCTGGGTTGCCTGGCTCCTGTGTTTAACCCTATCTTCCCGATTGTTCGGCTAGGGGGTAAAGGGAGCACCTCTATGATTGTTATTATCAGGTCATCCGGATTAGTACCTCGGACTGGGTGAAGCCCAAAGCTAGCTATCTTAAGAATATAATTGGTCGGCAACGACGGAAGTGAAAATTTTGGTTCATTAAGACCATAGAGTTCGGGAACTTTCCCCACACTAAATCCTCAATATTTTCCTCCCACATTGATTGGAGGTGAGGTTTCTTGATCATGATCAGCATGACAACCCAAAGAAAGGAACCTATAGCGGGACTATTTTCTTTGGAAGATGTTTCTTATGTTAGAAAGTAATATAACATATCTCTCAGTGTACCTTTGTTTATAAAACCATATGGCCGGATTGCCTTGTTTGTCATAAATCTTTGCCATTATAAAGGCTTTATAAAGTTGGGCAAACACTCCCTAGCTACTAGCTGAGGAGGTTGAAGCCGATGGTCGGTCATCAGAGTTTTGTACAATGCGAATTCGAGCATTAATAATGTAGAGTCCTTGGATACATAGAATCATTACGCATAATTTGTGATTTTACTCCGGATATCGATCCTTAATTCGGCCACCCGTGCCCACATTAAAGCTCGGGGGCTACTGGGCTTCGGGATTATCATTTACTAATATTAAAGGGGCACATTGATCCCCTGATCTGGTGTTGCCACCCGACCAGTGTCTTAAAGGCTACTGAATTGCTTATTCAATACAGAAAATTCAAAGTGCTCAGTGTTCGGCTTGACCGAACTATGGGAAATCGCATCTTCGGACAACAATAGGTACCATCTGGGACTTATCCGGTATCAAGCTAATATATTATGGCGACTTCTCAAAACCCTCTCTCAAGGGCCCGTCTGCCGATCACTATCTCCTCTAATGTGCATCTCGGATTTTAGGCCGACACACACCTTGAGGGCTACTGGCTATATATCTCGACAGTAAATAAATTGCATCAATCGGAAATAAAATCCGCAAATAGTAAGCCCAAGCCCAAGGTGGTGCATCACCTCGGAAGCAGTCCGGCATAAAACTCGGCTGCGAGCGGCTGGCTCCTGATATGTCTCCAACGTATCTACTTTTCCTAACGCTTTTCCTCTTGTTTTGAACTCTAATTTGCATGATTTTAATAAAACTAACCCCAGACTGACGTTTTCAGCAGAACTACCATGGTGTTGTTTTTGTGCAGAAATAAAGGTTCTTGGAATGGACCGAAACTTTGCAAGGAATATTTATATAATATATAAGAATTTTTGGAGCCAAGACCTACCAGAGAGGGGCCCCTGAGTGGGCACAACGCACCAGGGTACGCCCCCCTCTCCTGGTGCGCCCAGGTGGGTTGTCCCCACCTGGTGGCCCCACTGACCCTGAAACCAACGCTATAAATTCCTATTTTTGGAGAAAAATCAAGGAGAAAGAATTGTCGCGATCCACGAGACGGAGCCGCCACCAAGACCAGTTCTTCCTCGGGAGGGCAAATCTGGAGTCCGTTTGGGGCTCCGAAGAGGGGGATCTTCGTTCTTCGTCATCACCAACCATTCTCCATCACCAATTCCATGATGCTCCCTAACGAGAGTGAGTAATTCCTTTGTAGGCTCGCTGGTCAGTGAGGAGTTGGATGAGATTCATCATGTAATTGAGTTAGTTTTGTTAGGGCTTGATCCCTAGTATCCACTATGTTCTTAGATTGATGTTGCTATGACTTTTCCATGCTTAATGCTTGAAACTTTGGGCCCAGGTGCCATGATTTCAGATCTGAACCGTTTATGTTATCATAATTATATCCATGTTCTAGATCCGATCTTGCAAGTTATAGTCACCTACTACATGTTATGATCCGGCAACCCCGGAGTGACAACAACCGGGCCCACTCCCGGTGATGACCGTAGTTTGAGGAGTTCATGTATTCACTATGTGTTAATGCTTTGTTCCGGTTCTCTATTAAAAGGAGGCCTTAATATCCCTTAGTTTCCAATATGGACCCCGCTTCCACGGGAGGGTAGGATAAAAGATGTCATGCAAGTTCTTTTAATAAAGCACGTATGACTATTTACGAAATACATGCCTACATTATATCGATGAATTGGAGCTAGTGCTATGTCACCCTAGGTTATAACTTTCAAATGATGAATATCATCCAACAAGTCATTGATCTAATGCCTACGAACTTTTCCATATTGTTTCTTCTAAGTTACTACTGCTATCATCACTGTTACACTTGCTACAAAATTGATGTTATCACTATTGCTGTTACTATTGCTGTTGTCACTACTATCAAAACTATCAAACTACTTTGCTACTGATCACTTTGCCGTAGATAATTAATCTCCAGGTGTGGTTGAATTGACAACTCAGCTGCTAATACCTTCAAATATTCTTTGGCTCCCATTGTGTCGAATCTATAAATTTGGGTTGAATACTCTACCCTTGAAAACTGTTGCGATCCCCTATACTTGTGGGTTATCAAGACCTTTTCCGGGCGCCGTTCTCGGGGAGCATATCTATATTTATTGAGTCACTTGGGATTATTATCATATTATCACTATGAAGAATTTGAAGGATCCTAAGACCAAGATATTCCCCTCAGGGACGAGGGGAGGTAAGGAACTGCCATCCAGTTCTGCTTTAGATTCACCTTCTGTTATGAATAAACTTGCAACACCACCACATGCTATTAATTCTGATATGTCGGAAGTTATTGATGATGCTACTTCTACTATGAATGATGCTTATGATGATGCTAGTACCTTGCTTGATAATGATGATGTGCCACTAGGTGAATTTCTTGATAAACAAATTGCTAGAGTTATACAACATGATGTTGTTGAATCTGATGATGAGCTTGAAACTGAATCTCCTGAAACACCTACTAGAACTAGCCTTCCTAGATATGAATTGCCTAAGGTATCAGAAGGTTATGTTATGAGTTAAGAAACAACTAGAGAAATTATTGCTTGCAATGATAGAGATGATCTATAGAAATTACTATGCAAGTATAAGGAAAAATCTCTGAATGCTAGAATGAAATGTGATCCTAAGTTTGTTGCTTCACCTATCTTTATTGATGGTAAGGATTATGAATTCTCTGTCGACCCAGAGTTAATTACTTTGGTTGAATCTGATCCTTTCCATGGTTATGAAACTGAAACTGTTGTGGCACATCTTACCAAGTTGAATGATATAGCCACCCTTTTTACTCATGATGAGAAAACCCGCTACTACTTTATTCTCAAATTATTTCCTTTCTCATTAAAGGGTGATGCTAAAACTTGGTACAACACTCTTGCTCCTGGTTGTGTGTGTAGTCCCCAGGATATGATTGATTACTTCTCTAAAAAATATTTTCCTGCTCATAAGAAACAAGCTGCCTTACAGGAAATATTTAACTTTGTGCAAACTAAAGAAGAGAGTCTCCCACAAGCTTGGGGGAGGCTTTTCCAGTTACTTAATGCTTTGCCTGATCATCCTCTTAAGAAAAATGAAATACTTGATATTTTCTGTAATGGACTAACCGATGCTTCTAGGGACTTCCTAGATAGTTGTGTTGGTTGCGTTTTCAGGGAATGAACTATTGGGCAAGCTGAGGAATTATTGAATAACATATTGAAAAACTATGATGATTGGACTATTCCTAAACCACTGGCTAAACCCATTCTGAAGAAGAGGGGTATATTATATCTCAGTCCTAAATATATACAAGAGGCAAAGAAATCTATGAAGGAAAAAGGTATTAAAGCTGAGCATGTTAAAATTTTACCTCCTATTGAAGAAATACATGGGCTTAATACACCACCACCGCCTAAGGTGGTAGAGGTAAATTCTCTTAATAAGTTTAATGATAGTGATAATCCTCACAATATGCATCCTAGTCAATGCCTTTATGAGTTTGAAAACTATATTAGAAAACAAGATCACTTCAATGCAAATGTTATGAAACAATTGAAATATAATTCTGATATGATTGCTCGCTTGAGTGAATTGTTATTTAGAATCTCAAATGATGTTAGAGGTGTTGGAAAACATGATTCTATGGTTCAAACTCAGTTAGAACAAGTTGCTAAATATCAAAGAGAATTACTTGATGAAATGGATCATAATATGCATGACTTTGTTGTTAGAGTTGCAACTAGAGGAGGTAAAATGACTCAGGAACCACTTTATCCCGAGGGACACCCTAAAAGAATTGAACAATATTCAGAAAGAGCCAACACTAGTGCACCTAGTCCTTCTAAAAAGAAAAAGAAAAAGAAAAATGATAGGACTTCACATGCTTCTAGTGAACCTGAAATAGAGAAACCTCCTGATAATGATAATGAAATTTCTATCTCTGATGCTGAAACTCAATCTAGCAATGAACAGTCACCTACTGATAATGAAAAAGTTAATGATGTGGTTCATGAAGACTCTCAACCAACCAATGATAAAGAACCAGATAATGATGTTGAGATGGAACCACATGTTGATCTTGATAACCCACAAGCTAATAATAAAAGATATGACAAAAGAGACTTTGCTGCTAGAAAACATGGTAAAGAAAGAGAACCGTGGGTTCAAAAACCTATACCTTTTCCACCTAAGCCAACTAAGAAGAATGATGATGAAGAATTTGAACGCTTTGCTGAAATGTTGAGGCCAGTATTTTTGCATACTCTCTTGACTGATATCCTAAAAATGCCTCCTTATGCAAAGTATATGAAAGACATCATCACAAATAAGCGGAAAATACCGGAAGCTGAAATCTCCACTATGCTTGATAATTACACTTTTAAAGATGGAGTACCTAAAAAACTTGGATATCCGGGAATACCAACTATACCTTGCTCTATGAAAAAGAATTATGTGAAAACTGCTTTGTGTGATTTAGGAGTTGGTGTTAGTGTTATGCCTTTCTCTTTATATAAAATACTTGACTTGAATAAACTCATAGAGACTAAAATATCTTTGCAAATGGCTGACAAATCAACTGCCATACCTATCGGTATCTGTGAGGATGTGCCCGTTGTTGTTGCTGATGTTACTATTTTGACTGACTTTGTTATACTTGAGATGCTCGAGGACGACAACATGTTGATTATCCTTGGTAGACCCTTCTTGAACACTGTAGGGGCTGTTATTGATTGCAATAAAAGCAAGGTCACTTTTCATATTAATGGCAATGAGCATCGATGCACTTTCGGAAGAAACAATTCCAAGTGAATGGTATTAATGTTATTGAAAAATCTCCGACAATCACTATTGGAAGTTTTCAAATACCTCTACCTACTGTCAAAAAGAAAATGAAATACTTATTGCTGGAGAAATGCATAACCCCATTGAGGTAACTTAGTAATTTACGAAAGTTCTTCGGTTTCATGCTAATCGAAAGTGGTTGTTAATAAGACTTAATCAACCTTATTAATGGATCATTTTTGAATGGTATGAAGTTGATGAATTTAGTAAGCACTATCTTCTGTCCCTACCTTTTGTTTTCTGTTTTTATTAGTTAAATAAACTAAAATGCCATGTTTTGTCTGTTTTCTGAATTTCCCATGCAATAAAAATGACCCAAAAATAAAAGTTCTCAGAATGCCCAGAAGATTCTACACGATTTTCTTTTGAATATTTGAGAATTTTCGGTGCATTAAACATCAGAGGGAGGTGCACCAGGTGGGCACAACCCACCTAGGCACGCCAGCAGCCCCAGGCGTGCCCTGGTCGATTGTGGTCCCAACATGGGCCCCCTCACTTACCTCTTCATCCCACATCATCACTTATCTCCAGAAAAATCCATTGCTCTCTCTCCCATGTTCTTGAGCTCAAACCCGCGGATTTTGATCTCTTTGCTCGAAGCTCCATTTCTGAAACTGTTTCAGGAGATTGTTGCTTGGTATGTGACTCCACCATTCGTCCAATTAGTTTTTGCTTTAGTGGTTTATATTTTGAATAATTAGTTACTCTTGGTGCTGCTGTAGATGTGCTTGCATGTTAAATTCTTAGTGTTCTAAGTAGTTTGAATGCTTGCTATGGCTTCTATGTACCCCTGTGACTACTTGCTATCAATATTACAAAGTTTTGTTGACAAATTTTTGTCACTCCAAAATTTTTATTTTCAGAAAATTGTATGCGGACATGAATATCTTCAGGAAGTTTGTCTCTAAGAAGAACTACAAGGGTATTATTGGGGAGTCTTCTGAGAGTGATCTCCACCCCCGAAGGTTGGCAGAGGTACGGCCGCGCGAATGGCCGCATACCCCGTTCCTCGAAGAGGCGGGAATCCTTCAAGCGTTCACACAATATGTTGCGAATGCCGGCCTCACCAACTTCTTCGCAGATGAGTGTGACCAGCACCAAATCCTCACAAATATCTTTGTTCGGAGTTTTACTTTCCTGCCTAGGAACAATCCTCCTGATGTGAACTTCGATTTATATATTGGAAACCATCAGATACCACTTACTGAATTTTGTGATATATGCTTGATCCCTTCCAATGGGAGCTTTGCTGAGCCTAGGCCGGCTGGGTTTGAGGATTTTTATCGCACTTTGGCAGTGGGAGATAAGAGAGAGGTGTCAGCCACTACGGCCGCTAGCATACATTTTCCTGTCATACATTATTTTGCTTTATTTGTTGCTAAGTGCTTGCTTGCTGTAAAGAAAGTAGGTGCGCTCAGTGCACCAGACTTTGCTATTTTACGTCGAGCACTAGAGGGAGACAACACCCATTGCTTGGGAGCTATTGTGGCTCGTCGCCTTCATCTTAATAAATCACAGGATACATGGTGAGATTTTTGCTACTCGTTTGGTGGCTCACTTTGAGGTTGAGATACGCCCTCATCATTACCCTTTGACCAATGTCTACCTAGATAGGGCAGCCATGGAGCACCATCATTTTCTTGCATGAGATTAGCCTGACATTCCTATTCCTTATAACCTGGTTTTTAGCGTTAAAACTCGTGATATTATTCCACTACCCGCACCTGCTTTGTTTGATTCTGTTGCCAGGGGCGGATATAGGATCATGTCCGCGGACATCATCGCCTACCGGAACGCTCAAGCTGGTGAGGAGGCAGCACAGGAGGAGCCTCCATAGTGGGACGAGTGGATGCCCGCTCCTCAGCACCCCTACTACCCTCTAGGCTACTGATTGACTACCAAGTTAGGCCAAAAGCCTAAGCTTGGGGGAGTACGTGTTTCCACCGACTTTACATTCATGTCTATTTATTCTATTTGTCGGTGTCCACACTTTTCCATTGTATCATCCATGCTTATATTTATTTTCTTGCTTTCTTCTCGTGAGTTTGATAAACCTTAGAAAAACCCAAACAAAATAGTTGTACTTAATTTACTTTCTATGCATGCTTAGCAGTAACATTAAAAAGAAAACCCAAAAAGATTTCCTTGTTCTTCTTTTGCTTTTGGGAGCTTTCCCGTGTAAACAGTTTTCCTCGTTTTTGTTTTTCCATTATTTTCTTGTTCAAGAAAACTAAAAAATCCAAAAAATATTTGAGTGTGTTTTCTCTGAATTTCTTTTCTTTTTATTCGACTCATACCGAGAAGAAGACCATGATGAAAATGTTGAGTGGCTCTCAATTGAATAATTGTTGAACTAATAAAGAGCACATTTTACCTTGTCTTCTCCTGTTGAATAAAATGTTTTGCAGATTCCAGCTTAGTCCATGGCACTCTTGCACTATCATTATTTTCATATCATTCGGTCGTGGAAGTGAAAGGAAATAATGACGACATTCGATGAACTGGCCATGGTAGAGAGAAATTGGTATGAACTTGACTTGTTCTGTGTGTGTAAATATGTTTAACCTAGCATCCATGATTCAACCCATTATGATTAAACATGTTTGCAATGACAATTACAGATTATAGTTTCTCATGCCATGCATAAGTAGCTGGGAGTTGATAATGATTTATCTTGGATATCAACATATCATTAAAATGATTGTGATGTAGTATGATGATATGGTATCCTCCTCTGAATGTTCAAGTGGCTTGACTTGGTACAAGTTCATGCATGTAGTTGAATCAAAACCAACATAGCCTTTGTAATGTTTATGTTAATGGTGATCATATCCTACTCATGCTAGTGTCCAATGTTACTTATGCATAATGCATGGTCATGATCGTTGTTGCTCTCTAGCTGGCCGCTTCTCAATCTAATTGCTAGCCTTCGCCTATACTAAGTGGGGATTCTGCTTGTACATCTAAAACCTTGAACCCAAAGTTATTCCAGATGAGTCCACCATACCTACCTATATACGTTATTACCTTACCATCCTAAGTAAATTTGCATGTGCCACCTCTAAAAACTTCTAAAAATATCTGTTTTGTGTGCTTGGATCGTTCATGGAACGACAGGAGGTAGTCGGTATCTTCCATGCTAAGCAGGTTATTCTCAGGTGGAGTGTTTATTCACTGGCCATCGCACGAGAAAATGGCGGTAATAGGGATGCCCAGTCCCAATCTGCAAAGTAACAAAAGATTTAATCGCTCGAATAATCAAACAAAAACTCCCAATGGAGTCAAAATCTTTACTTTTATCGCTTGGGAACCGCCACTAGCTTGTTTATCATGGGAGATATTGATAACTGAGAGTCATGAAGTAAATGAGAAGGGTGCATGTCCCAAAATAATCATTTATCTCTGTTTTAAAAATTGAGCTCTGGCACCTCTACAAATTAGTGCTTCCCTCTGCGAATGGAGTATCTATTTACTTTTATGTTGTGTCATCGCCTTCATAAACAAGCGCCAGAAACTGAGTAGAGCATAGTTGTCATGATTTATGCATTGTGTGTAGCTAATGTTGGGTGCATCATGACTGGATCTTTTCTACCATGAATTACAATGTTTAGTCGCTGCCTGGACTTTGGAGGTGCTCTGTATTTATGTTTTGTGGTCTCAGAAGGGCTAGCGAGATACCACTATTGTCATATTATATCATGGTTGTTTTGACAATGTATTGCTGTTTGAGATATCTTATTATTGCTCGCTAGCTGATTATGTCATTGATATGAGTCATTTTAATCTTTAAGAGTTATTGTTGACATGGTTAGTTATAATGTTGGCTAAAAACCTGGATGCTGTTTAAGCTTATTTATGCAAACAAGAGCAAAAGTGTTTGTAAAAGTTTTTTCTTTTTCACTTTCAGTTTATCAACTGAACTGCTTAAGGACAAGCAAAGGTTTAAGCTCGGGGGAGTTGATGCGTCTCCAATGTATCTACTTTTCCGAACGCTTTTCCTCTTGTTTTGGACTCGAATTTGCATGATTTGAATGAAACTAACCCCGGACTGACGCTGTTTTCAGCAGAACTACCATGGTGTTGTTTTTGTGCAGAAATAAATGTTCTTAGAATGGAACTAAACTTTGCGAGGAATTTTTATATAATATATAAGAATTTTTGGAGCCAAGACCTACCAGAGAGGCCCCCCTGGGTGGGCACAACCCACCAGGGCGCGCCCCCTCTCCTGGCGCGCCAAGGTGGGTTGTCCCCACCTGGTGGCCCCGCTGACCCTGAAACCAATGCTATAAATTCCTATTTTTTGGAGAAAAAATTAGGGAGAAAGAATTATCACGGTCCACGAGACGGAGCCGCCGCTAAGCCCCGTTCTTCCTCGGGAGGGCAGATCTGGAGTCCGTTTAGGGCTCCGGAGAGGGGGGATCTTCGTTCTTCGTCATCACCAACCGTTCTCCATCGCCAATTCCATGATGCTCCCCATCGAGAGTGAGTAATTCCTTCGTAGGCTCACTTGTCGGTGAGGAGTTGGATGAGATTCATCATGTGATCAAGTTAGTTTTGTTAGTGCTTGATCCCTAGTATCCACTATTTCTTAGTTTGATGTTGCTATGACTTTCCATGCTTAATGCTTGACACTTTGGTCCTGGGTGCCATAATTTCAGATATGAACCGTTTATGTTATCATCATTATATCCATGTTATACATCCGATCTTGCAAGTTATAGTCACCTACCACGTGTTATGATCCAGCAACCTCGGAGAGACAACAACAGGGCCCACTCCCGGTGATGACCATAGTTTGAGGAGTTCATATATTCACTATGTGTTAATGCTTTGTTCTGGTTCTCTATTAAAAGGAGGCCTCAATATCCCTTAGTTTCCAATATGGACCCCTCTGCCACGGGAGGGTAGGACAAAAGATGCCATGCAAGTTCTTTTAATAAAGCACGTATGACTATTTACGGAATACATGCCTACATTATATCGATTAACTGGAGCTAGTGCCGTTTCGCCCTAGGTTATAACAGTCACATGATGAATATCATCCAACAAGTCATCGATCCAATGCCTACGAACTTTTCCATATTGTTTCTGCTAAGTTACTACTACTATCATCACTGTTACACTTGCTACAAAATTACTGTTATCACTATTACTGTTACTATTGCTGCTGTCACTACTATCAAAACTATCAAACTACTTTGCTACTGATCACTTTGCTGCAGATAAATAATCTCCTGGTGTGGTTAAATTGACAACTCAGCTGCTAATACCTTCAAATATTCTTTGGCTCCCCTTGTGTCCAATCTATAAATTTGTGTTGAATACTCTACCCTCGAAAACTGTTGTGATTCCCTATACTTGTGGGTTATCAACTCCATAGAGAACTTTTTCAGCGTTAAGCTCGGGTAACCTCCTTCAAACTTTTTCAAACATGAGGTAATCTATGACACTTTAGATACAGTACAGTGTTGGAGCTTGGATACATTCCGGCGTTGAGCTCGGAAGTGGTCCGACGTTGGTGTTCAGCTGCAAAAGATACCTCGGATGCAGTCCGGCCTTGGAGCCCGGACACAAGAGGACACCGATGCACGGGAACAACTTCAAACCCGAGGTGTGGCGTAAAAAATAACAAGGCATTGCTAAGGGCTGAAAACTTAAAGGGGCTCCTCGGATACCCAACGTGTAAAGTCTTCAGATTCACTTCGGTGATCCTCAAGATTGAAGATGAGAAGATTTGTTGAACCAGTTTTCAAGACCGACGACCGAAGATGAATAATAGTTCGGAAGAATTGAGGAGCGTCCCCAACTTGAAGACCGGTTCAGGGGGCTACTGACGGTGTCCTGGACTAGGGGGTACTCACCATGTCGTCTCCTGGCCAGCTGGATTAGGCCAAGGACCCCCATGGCGGTTCACTTATGGGCCACTTCGGACAGCCCATGCCGTATACAAGGAGGATTCCACAAGACTTGGTGCCCAAGACAAGGACTCCTCTAAACCCTAGGCCTCTGGTGTGTTATATAAACCGAGGCCAGACTAGTCAATAGAACATCTAATATTCATTAGAACAATCTCGTAGTAGATACATGTACTCTGTACTATCCCTCATATGAATACAATCAAAAGTAGGACGTAGGGTATTATCTCTTCGAGAGAGCCCGAACCTAGGTAAAATCCTGTGTCCATGTTACCATCGTTCCAAGATGCCTAGCTTAGGACCCCTACTATGAGATATGTTGGATTTGACACCGACAATAGGAAGTCGCTACATTTTGTCTCATATAGGTAGTGCACAAGTTCGTATCCGCCTATTGAGCAATCAGCTAGCGTCTCTCTAGTGTTGTGCGACAAGAGCATTTTCCGTGGATTCCACATTTTCCGCTCAATCCTTGGTTGCACAACCACATTTATCTATTCATGCGTGTGTTTCCGTGTGCCCACATTGCTATTGGTCTACTTGTTTCACTTGTGAATTTGTGAATCTCTTTCAACATTATTGACTCTTGCTAACATTTTGCATCAAATTTTTGTACCGCCATCCTCACCAAGATACTCCATAAGCCTTAATTGTGTAGGTGTGAGAATTGACAAGATCCAGTACCAATTGTGCTATTTCCTTGATACATTATTGAGTGATCATTGATCCATCTTCAACATTGGATCTAGTTCTTCTCTTTCTCCCACTCACATTTGCTCGAGTCTTGTGATGGATAGGCAAGGCATTTCATCTTCGGTCTTCGACAACAACGATGGCGCGAACAACTACATCACCAAAACATCCATCTTCGGTCTACACAAAGAAACAAGGAGCACAATCTACCTTGTGAAAGCGCATCGACAACCTCGCCATCGACATACAACACTCCGAAGCAAGGAAAAGGGACTACATTGATAACAAGTTGGACGAGCTCAAGGATCAACTATGCGACATGATGGACAACTACAAGTCTACTTCCCCTTCATCATATTCAAGGCGACGACGAGCAAGTCGGTCATCTTCGGAGCGCCCAAGTGATGCGAGCGCAATTTTTCCACGTCCACATCTCCATGACGACTACCATCACATTTGTGATCCACATCATCATGAAGGGCAAGTAACCTCCAAGAATCATGTGCACGACGACAACGAACGACATCTACTATGAGCTTAAGCATGACAATGACATCATCATCATGAATATGCTCTAGATGCGTACACCTAAAGTCACAATAAGCTCTACTTCACGCCAAGGACAAACTTCATGAGCACAAGAGAAGACCGCGAGACAAGCACCACAAAGAGGAAGCTATGGCTACCACCACCACTTCGGCATCTTCGCCAAGTGTTATCAAGGCATCTTCGCCTTTGGACGTACGACACCTTCGCCTACTTCCCACGAGTTCGCCTACATCGACATCTTCAACAACAAGGCGACCACCTACAAGCAAGGGCGACGCTTCCATCTTTGGAAGCCCCTCAAGGAAGAAGGCCGAGCATGGGAAATTCCCTTCGGTCATGGAGACGAGCTACGAGGTGCCACATCATATGGGCCTCATAGAAGACGACGACAAGACGGTCGAGCAAGGTCCATCCCCTTCGACCATGGTGATGAGCATGAACATCTTCAACAACATGAAGACGGCACCCATAGTGGACTCATACTCCGAGTCAAGCTACGAGACCACACATGAGACATTTTCTTTGGTCTCAGTGGAGCATGATGATTTGCCACTTCCTACGACATTCAACTTTGGAGGCGTTATGGACGAGGCAGTTGAGCATGGGACTATCCCTTCAACCAAGGTAGCGATAGAAGTTGAGCATGGATACATTTGCACCTACATCTCTCCGACACCCACATATGATGAGATGCCCCAATTTCTATGTGAGGAGAGCCACCACCCCATGAGTGCGATGAGTGACTCCACCATATATGACATTGAGAGCATTTCCTATGAGAGCATGAGTGTGACCACCACTAGCCCCACACTCGAGAGCATGCCACACATCCTATGTGAGGTTGATAGCCATTTGAGTGACACCACCGGCCATACAAGTGAGAGAATCCAAGAGGGAGTGGGTGAGCCACAACACTTAGTGAGTGAGGTAGTTGACACGGCATGTGAGGCCACTATGATTTCTAATGACTTAACCTCTACTCTGAGAGTGTTTTCTTTGGTGCTAGGTCTCCTACATGATGATGAGCCTACCCTTGACGAGTGCATACCTCCAATGGGAAAACCAATGGCCATGGTGGAAGAAGATGCACCGCCCGAGTGGTTCCATCAAGATGAAGATGACCACGACTTGGTCTTCAACACCTAACCTACAACACATAAGAGATGCTCCAAAGGTAACATAGGTGATGGTGCTTCTCTTATCCCACTAGTAGACTATCCCACCAATGATTGCTTGCATGATGTTGACACACCTATTACCATGCTTCATGCTAGTGCGACTTCCTCATGTCATGACTTACCAATTTATGATGAATATGATGATGAGCATGTTGAGTTGCCTAGTTGTGATACTATGCTCCATAGGATATCATGTGAAAATTCTATTGGTCACGTCATGTTTGACAATCCAATAAACCTGTCATATGCCATGAGTGAGATCTCCCATATTGCATCATTTCAATCTCAACATAGTAACTATGCATGCCCCATTAAAATAAATCCCATTTGCACTTATTGCATAGATGACGAGATGATGGTCTTTGGCTTTTGCTTTTCATGCGATGATATTCCCATCTTCCTTTACATGATTTGCGCAATTCTATGCCATGCCATGATCACATTGTTCCAAATATGCTTTATTTTGGATGTTGTCAATATTCTCCATGTGATGTTTCTACAAATGCTCATGATGAGACCCCCATACATATTAGGAGATTTTGATGCATTCCACACTTTGCATGATTCCCATAATTGCGTGCACCATATGCATGATACGTCTCCAATGTATCTATAATTTATGAAGTATTCATGTTGTTATATTATCATTCATAGATGTTTTACAATCATTTTAAAGCAACTTTATATCATTTTTTGGGACTAACCTATTGACATAGTGCCCAGTGCCAGTTGCTGTTTTTTGCTTGTTTTTTTATGTCGCAGAAAATCAATACAAAACGGAGTCCAAATGCAGCGAAACTTTCTGGAGATTTTTTTTGGACCAGAAGACCACCAATGGGCCAAGGAAGTACCAGAGGGGTGCCCCGAGAGGGGCACAACTCACCTGGGCGCCTCTTCGCCCTATAAATCGTCAAATATTCCAAAAACCCTCGGGGTAACCCTAGATCAGAAGTTCCACTGCCGCAGGCCTCTATAGCCACGAAAGACCAGTCTAGACCCCATTTCGGCACTCTGTCGGAGGGGGAAATCATCATCGGTGGCCATCTTCATAATCCCAGTGGCCACAATGATGAGGAGGGAGTAGTCCACCCTTGGGGCTAAGGGTTTGTACCAGTAGCTATGTGTTTAATCTCTCTCTCTCTCTCTCTCGTGTTCTTGAGATGTCAGGATCTTGATGTATCGCGGGCTTTGTTAATATAGTTGGATCATATGGTTTTTCTCCCTCTCTATCTTGTTGTGATGAATTGAGTTTTCCCTTTGAGATTTCGTTTTACCGGATTGAATACTTTTATTGATTTCAGAGCACTTGATATATGTCTTACATATGAATACCCTAGTGACAATGGGGTATTATATTGATTCACTTGATACGTATTTTCGCACTCAACTCGCGGATTCCCGAGGTGACATTGGGGTAATCTATGCATAGGGGTTGATGCACGTTCTCGTCTTTTGTTTCTCTGGTATAAATTTTGGGGCACTCTTTGAGGTTCTTTGTGTTGGATTGAGTATTATGAATTAGAATTTCCTTTAGTGTTATTTTAGTATGAACTCTTGATAGATCGATCAGAAAAAAATAACTTACTATTATTTTAGTACAAACTCTTGATAGATCGATCGAAAAGAATAACTTGGTGTTATTTTAGTACGAACTCTTGGATAGATCGATCGGAAAGAATAGCTACAAACAATTTCTTCTTATGTTCTCCGCTAGATAGGAACTTTGGTGTGATTCATCATCACACGTTGTGGGATGGTTATATGATCCAATTATATTAGCATTGTTCAGAGATCGCACTAGCGAAAGTATGGACCCTAGGCCTCATTTTCAAGCTTGCAATACCGTTTGTGCTCTATTTTCTCAATTTCTACCTTGCTGTTTTTTATTGTTCCTATTACAAAAATCAATATCTACTATCATCGCTACACTTTTATCACCATCTCTTCATCAAACTAGTGCACCTATACAAATTACCATTGTATTTGGTGTATTGGGGACACAAGAGACTTTTTATTATTTGGTTGCAGGGTTGTTTGAGAGAGTGCATCTTTGTCCTACGCCTCCCACGGATCGATAAACCTTAGGTCATCCACTTGAGGGAAGTTTGCTACTGTCCTACAAAACGCCGCGCTTCAAGGCCCAACACGAGTCTACAAAAATAAGTTGTGTAGTAGACATCAATGCATTCCATGAATAACAATGCTCTACATATTTCTCATGATGCATTACACAATTTCAATCTCCATTATGCTATACATAATAACACACCTCTCATGATGGATGACATGTTTCTATATCACGCATCTCATTTATTTGAGCATTGGATATTTTGTGCTAACCAACACATGCATGTATGCATCATGATGGATGATATGTACAGATACCACACACACACAATTTTCCCTTTGCCTTTGTTTTGTGTAGGTACTTATGAACACTCGTCAACCTAACAATCCCATGAGTTGACGAAACGAGCTCTTGAGAGCAACAATGATTTGGATTCCGTGGATTGTCCTTACCACCATTCTCTTTGCGCAACTACTACGCGCACCTCTTTTACTTGGGTTATGTAGCGATCCAACCTCAAACAGACAGACCTCTGTGTATAAGTGTCATCCCTGGATCGGTAATGCTGACACACACAGTACTCAAGGATTTATAACAGAGTTCAATCACACACTTATTACATCGAATGTCTCAAAAGAGATCTTATTACAATAATATGGCTGAAGGCCATCTAAATAAGATAACAGCGGAAGCTTAGAAGGTAATGAGTCCGTCAACTCCAACGGCATAGCTGAGTGCATGACAACGACCTAGCGCACCTTACTCTTCGTCTGAAAACACTACAACATAATACTTTGCAGCGTGTGTAGGTCGGCACATGGAATATGCTGGCAAGATAACACTATAGAGCAAAGAACAAGTAACATCTATAACTATATGCATTTATGGCTGGTGGAGGCTCTATGGTTATCATTTGTATAAAGCTAGTTTTTCCCTACAACAAAGGAATATATTTTATTTAACTACAAAGTTTGTTGAGAACATTGAGAATGGTAACCCCATCTCAATCCCAAATTAATAATCATTAACCCAACAAGTTAATTAATTAAAGTGATGAGATCAACATAGTAATTCAAGCACTAGATAATCAAGATGTCCATAACCGGGGACTCAGCTAATAATGATTAGTTTGTACACTCTGCAGAGGTTTGCGCACTTTTCCCCACAAGACTCGATCTCCTCCGTTGTATTTCTCGCACTACATGGTGTTTGAGAATCGGATGACCGAGACACAGTCTTTCCGAAGAGGTCACCTTAACTGATAGATAGGCCGGTACTCCTACAATCCCCTACATATGCTAGCCCATCATGGAAAGGTTTCCCACAACTTACTCAACTATGCCAGAGCCCATAGTGGCTTGTGACTGCACACGGAAGTTTCCAGCATGAATAACATAATGATCCCTTTGAGCCTGGGTGCCGAACCATAGGAAAAATCACACGGATACCCCGGGATTCTCCTTTAGACAACACTGGATTTCCCCAGGTGCCCACAAACCAATCCACCCAGATGTGTGTTAAAGTAGCCACCTTAAGTAAACCCTTAGTTCATCATAATACTCACAACTGTCATGAATCACTCAAACCAAACCACGTCTACGAGCATAGCATAGCAAAGAATAATAAGTGTAACATAGTAACTCCCAAGGTTTGAATAAAAGGGCAATAGGTACTACCTCAACAACTACTTCCCAAATACCCACTTGTTAAACAGATCCTACTCATGCAATGTTTGAGGATTGATACTCATGCATAAAATCTGGGTAATAAGGGATATGATCAAAGTGTTACTTGCCTTGCTGACGATCTGAAAACCCTAGTGACTCGTAGTAGCATGCTTCGCACTCCGGAAACTCTATTGTGAATAAACAATAGCATACATAAGCATGCAAGGGTAAAATTCAAATGAAAAGATCCAAACTAAAAGTTCAACTGAAGAGCTTCGATTTGCAAAAAGAATCAACCAAATTGGAGCAACGAAACTCAAACTATGAACAAAATAAGTTCAAAATCAAAACTACTTGAAACCAAATTTTAAATTGTCAAAACCATGTTCAAGTTGATTATCTGGAAAGAGGGGAACAAGATGAATATTTTGGCATTGGTTTCACTGGGTTTGGAAAAGCGAGCAAAAATTTGCGAGGGTTTGAAGATCAGGGACTAATCTGTGAGAAAAGTATTTGCAGATAGGTCCCTGGCTGAAAATAAAATAAAAAGAAAAACCTATCGAACGAATGTTCGCTAACAGAACCAAACGAACGAACGATATTCGCTACTACGGATTAACGGATGAGCGTCCGCAAATTAGATCCGAACATAAAAACTGAGAAAACGCTAACCCTAAAAATAAACCGATCTAAACCGAAGAACCGAATAAAAAACGAAAACGAACCGGCGAACCGGGGCGGTTTTTAAACCGGTTCACGACAGCGGGGTTAATGGCGGTGGCGGCGCGGGACGACGACGGCAGAAGGCGGCGCGCAGCAGCGGCAGCAGTAGTGGCAGGCGGCGGCGCGGGTCGACGAGTGGGCGGCGGCGGCTGCGGGTCGAGGTGAGGGAGGAGGCGGTGGGGTGGAGGCGGTATATAAAGGGGCCGGCGGTGCCTTGCAGGAGGGGCGGCGGCGGCTTGTGTCCGAATCGGACACGGCAGCGACGGCGGCAAAGCTCGGGACTCCTGTCCCGAGTCGAAGAGGGAGGCGGCGGGCGACGCGGGCCGGCCTTCTCGGCCGGGCCTTCGGCCCAGTGGGGGAGCGAATTTTTTTAAAAATAAAATTTCGCCCGAAGAAAAATCCTAATAA
>NC_053022.1:105905116-105945387 GCF_003073215.2 Triticum urartu
GGGTGGTTCGGTAACCCTCTGGCACTCCGGTTTTCTCCGAAATCACCTGGAACACTTCCGGTGTCCGAATATAGTCATCAATATATCAATGTTTATGTCTCGACCATTTCGAGACTCCTCATCATGTCTGTGATCATATTCGGGACTCTGAACTACCTTCGGTACATCAAAACACATAAACTCATAATACCGATCGTTGCTGAACGTTAAGCGTGCGGACCCTACGGGTTCGAGAACTATGTAGACATGACCGAGACTCATCTCCGGTCAATAACCAATAGCGAAACCTGGATGTTCATATTGGCTCCCACATATTCTACAAAGATCTTTATCGGTCAAACTTCATAACAAGATATGTTGTTCCCTTTGTTATTGGTATGTTATTTGTCCGAGATTTGATAGTCGGTATCTCAATACCTAGTTCAATCTCGTTACCGGCAAGTCTCTTTACTCGTACCGTAATGCATCATCCCGCAAATAACTCATTAGTCACATTGTTTGCAAGGCTTATAGTGATGTGCATTACCGAGAGGGCCCAGAGATACCTCTCCGATAGACGGAGTGACAAATCCTAATCTTGATCTATGCCAACTCAACAAACACCATCGGATACACGTGTAGAGCACCTTTATAATCACCTGGTTACGTTGTGACGTTTGCTAGCACACAAAGTGTTCCTTCGGTATCCGGGAGTTGCATAATCTCATAGTCATAGAAACATGTATAAGTCATGAAGAAAGCAATCGAAACATACTAAAAACGATCAAGTGCTAAGCTAACGGAATGGGTCAAGTCAATCACATCATATCTAATGATGTGATCTTGTTAATCAAATGACAACTCATGTCTATGGCTAGGAAACTTAACCATCTTTGATTCAACGAGCTAGTCAAGTAGAAGCATACTAGTGGCACTCTGTTTGTCTATGTATTCACACATGTACTAAGTTTCCGGTTAATACAATTCTGGCATGAATAATAAACATTTATCATGATATAAGGAAATACAAATAACAACTTTATTATTGCCTCTAGGGCATATTTCCTTCAGTGTTAAGTTTCTGTGAATTTGATGATTGTTATTTAAATTTGCACCTTGCGGATTCCACCATTAAGAAACCTATGGGAAGGATTAATGATGTTCTTATTGTTGCAAATTGTTCTCATTGTTCTTGATATAGATTGCAATCCTACATGTCCTATTATTCTTGATAGACCTTTCCTTAGAACGATTGGTGCAATTATTGACATGAAAGAAGGAAATATTAGATTCCAATTTCCGTTAAGGAAAGGCATGGAACACTTTCCTGGAAAGAAAATTAAATTACCACATGAATCTATTATGAGAGCCACTTATGGATTGCATACCAAAGATGACAATACCTAGATCTATTGTTGCTTTTATGCCTAGCTAGGGGTGTTAAACGATAGCGCTTGTTGGGAGGCACTTATGGATTGCATACCAAAAATACCAAAAATATTTATATTATTATCTTTATCATATCTCAGTTTCGCAAGTGGCCGTGAAGGGATTGAGAACCCCTTTATCGCATTGGTTGCAAGCTTCTTGATTGTTTGTGCAGGTACTAGGTGACTTGCGTGTAGTCTCCTACTGGATTGATACCTTGGTTCTCAAAAACTGAGGGAAATACTTACGCTACTTTGTTGCATTATCCTTTCCTCTTCAAGGGGAAACCAACGCATGCTCAAGAGGTAGCAACACACCTCTTTATTGCAATCGCCATGACTTCAACTATTGAGTGTTCGGAGTGGGCTAGCAGCCTTACCTTGCTGACCAACCTCTGTATCTCTGCACTGTCCTCTTCTCTGGGACTTCGGGGACGCTAGTTGAGGCGCTTCTTTAGAGGAGCGCTGGAAAATTTAGGGAGACCGTGCCTGACTGGATCCGGCAGCGGAACATAGTCCATATAGAACCACTCCGAAGACCACTGTGGGTATGCTTCTTTAGGAGTTCCTACAGGGTATCCGGATCCGGCAATACGCCATACTTCGGCACCACCCACTTCAAATATGGAACCCCCTTTGTGGCGGGGAACGAGGCAGAAGAATTTCCTCCATAATCCGAAATGGACCTCGATGCCTAGGAATAGGTCGTAGAGGGCAACAAAGCTTGAGATGTGCAGAATTGAACCTGGGGTGAGATTGTGGAGTTGGATGCCATAAAATTCCAATAACCCCTGAAGGAAGGGATGGATTGGAAATCCCAGGCCCCATAACAGAAATGGGATGAATCACACCCTCTCCTCCTTATTGGGGTTGGGGAAGTTCTCGGCCATTGCGTCATTACCAATTGAATATAATCCCGCTCGAACGGGAACTAGATCTACGAGGGGGAGGTAGCCCTGCGTCTGGAGCCGGCTTAGTTGAAGATGAGGCATGGAGCAACTCTGCCAATCGCCCTCTTAAGGGCCATGGGGACGCGAAGAGGAGCCTGGGGTGCCGGCCATGATGGAAGGCTTTGTTTTCTGGCTAGACTTGGCTGTTTTTTCTTCTGCGCGGTGTGAGATGGCCTTTGGAGATCCATATCTCTTTATATAGGTGTCGCCCGAGCATGGTGAAGGGCTTATTTGCGAAAAAGCATGGACCGTTCGAATTCACCCAGCGCGTGAAAATCAAAGCGCCGTTAGGGGGGAATCATAAAAGACATTGAGGTTATCACCGGATTATCATTGGTTCGGATTATAATGAAGAACCCGCCTTGCAAAGCCAAAGACATGGGCCGAATATTACATCGTCATTTAAGGCAAGTTCGGGGGCTACTGAGGGAGTCCTGGATTATGGGGTCCTTGGGTGTCCGAGCTGTGCAGCTTGGGCCGGACTGATGGGGCATGAAGATACAAGATAGAAGACCTTCCGCCGTGTCTGGGTGGGACTCTCCTTTGCGTGGATGGCAAGGTTAACGCCCGGATGAGTAGTTTCATTTCTCTGTAAACCAACTCTGTACAACCCTAAGCCCCTCTGGTGTCTATATAAACCGAAGGGTTTAGTGCATAGAGGCTAACACAAATCATATAGGCTAGACATCCAGGGTTTAGCTATTACGATCTCGAGGTAGATCAACTCTTGTAACCCCTATACTCATCAAATAAAATCAAGAAGGACGTAGGGTTTTACCTCCACTAAGAGGGCTCGAACCTGGGTAAACATCGTGTCTCCCTTGTCTCCTATAACCTTTGATACTCAGACGCACAGTTCGGGACCCCCTACCTGAGATCAGCCGGTTTTGACACCAACAACGGCACACCATACTCGATCGATTCGGTATCCTCTAGATGCTCGACCTTCGACCTGTACGCCCACCACCTGCGCCTGACTTTCGCCTCGGGCGAATCTGTCTGCCCCATCACCCAGAGGAGATACTCGATGAACTCAAAGGACCGCGGCGTGACTACCGCCGAGGAGTATGTCGTCGCCCTCAATGTTGTTGTCTCGCTCTTTCGCATACATTGCCACATGGCCCTCACCGTCCTCAAAATCTCCCACTCATTGTCAAACCAAGTAAGGATCTCCTTCAACCTGGCTAACTTTGCCTGGTTGCGGGTAGCGATCTGCCCGATTCGCTGCTGCATCCTCTCCCTAGATGTCCTTCTGAGAGGTCTAGTGATAGCTTAGGAAGATGGGAGGAGAGATGATGGTCTTGCAGTAGAGAAGAGGGAGAGGCGAGACAGTGGTTTTGCAATGGAGAAGATGGAGAGGAGAGGGGTGGTTTTGCAATGGAGAAGAGGGAGAGGCGAGACGGTGGTTTTCGAATGGAGATGATGGAGAGGAGAGGAGATGGTTTTGCAATAGAGAAGAGGGAGAGGAGCGTGCGGCAGCGATTTATGATTGGACGAGAGGGCCGGTGTAACACCCACGATGTGGCTATATCTCCCACATGTCGAGGCATGACTTAGAAGCATAACCGCATGGTGGTTTTGTCGCAAGAGGGGTAATCTTCACACAATCCTAGGTACTGAATAAGAAAGGGATAAGGAGTTGGCTTACAATCGCCACTTCACACGAATAACAAGTTAAACATACATAATACAGAGTACAATCAAGGTCCGACTATGGAACCAAAATAAAAGAAAACAACCCCAAATGCTAGATCCCTGATCGTCCCAACTGGGCACCTCTACTGATCAACCGGAAAAGACACAAAACAACAATCAAGACCTTCATCGAGCTCCCACTTGAGTTGGGTTGCGTCACCTGCACAGGTATCATCGGCACCTGCAACTGTTTGGAAGTATCCGTGAGTCACGAGGACTCAGTAATCTCACAACCGCGAGATCAAGACTATTTAAGCTTATAGGTAGGATGGGGTAATGAGGTGGAGCCGCAGCAAGCGCTAAGCAAATATGGTGCTAACATACGCAAATAAAAGCGAGAAGAAGAAGCAACGCAACGGTCGAGAAGCTAGAAGTGATCAAGAAGTGATCCTGAAACTACTTACGTTCATACATAACACAAGACTGTGTTCACTTCCTGGACTCCGCCGGAAAGAGACCATCACGGCTACACACGCGGTTGATGCATTTTAATTAAGTCAAGTGTCAAGTTCTCTACAACCGAACATTAACAAATTCCCATCTGCCACATCGGTCATGGCTCTCGAAAGTTTATACCTTGTAGGGGTGTCCCAACTTAGCCCATAACAAGCTCCCACGGTCAACGAAGGATATTCCTTCTCCCGGAAACACCCGATCAGTCTCAGAATCCCGGTTACAAGACATTTTGACAATGGTAAAACAAGACCAGCAAAGCCACCCGATGTGCCGACAATCCCGATAGGAGTCGCACGTATCTCATTCTCAGGGCAACACCGGATAAGACAGGCTACGAGTAAAACCAGCCCTCGAGTTTCCCCGAGGTGGCCCCGCAGGCGGCTCGGTTCGGACCAACACTTAGGGAAGCACTAGCCCGGGGGGTTAAAATAAAGATGACCCTTGGGTTAATTACTCCTAAGGGAAAGGTATAGGTTGTTAGGAAAATGTAAAACCAAGGTTGGGCCTTGCTGGAGGAGTTTTATTCAAAGCGAACTGTCAAGGGCTTCCCATAACACCCAACCGCGTAAGGAACGCAAAATCAAGGAACATAACACCGGTATGACGGAAACTAGGGCGGCAAGAGTGGAACAAAACACCAGGCATAAGGCCGGGCCTTCCACCCTTCACCAAGTATATATAGATGCAATATTTAAAATAAGAGATAGTGTGATATCCCAACATATCCATGTTCCAACATGGAACAAACTTCAACTTCACCTTCAACTAACAACGCTATAAGAGGAGCTGAGCAAAGCGGTAACATAGCCAAACAACGGTTTGCTAGGAAGGTGGGTTAGAGGCTTGGCATGGCAATATGGGAGGCATGATACAACAAGTGGTAGGTAGCGCGACATAGCGATAGAGCGAACAACTAGCAAGCAAATATAGAAGTGATTTCGAGGGTATGGTTATCTTGCCAGAGATCCCGCAAGGAAGAAGAACGACTCTATGAATAAGACAAACGGACGAAGTCAAACGAATCCTCACAAACGCGACATTATCGCAACTAACCCGAAGAAGCAACACCGGAAAGAAGCAAACAACATGGTAAACAACCATCACATAAACATGGCATGATGCACAATCAAGTATGATGCATGTCCGGTTTAAAGAGGCATGGCATGGCAAAGTGCACAAACAACACTACAAGTTAAGTGGAGCTCAATATGCAACGAGTTGCATATTGACGAAACACCACATGACTTATTTAGTTCTCTCCCGTTTGTGTACTCAAAAATATTAAATGTTGGTCAACATGGCAAGAGGTGAGCCATAAGTAAACTAACTATTTAGGCAAGTTTAAATGAGTCCAGAAATAACAAACAACAATTCCATAAAATCCTCATGTGCATATTTTGATTTGGTACTGTTCTGCCCTAAACCATATTTTAGAGTTGTAAAACATGCAAAGTAAGTACACCATGTTAATATATGCATTTTTCTACCCCATTTACATATAAAGTTTACTAAATTCGGAGCTACGGTTAAATAGTTATGAAATAAATCATTTTAACATGTCATTTAAGCAAATTTAAACAAACAACATTTGAAACATAACAAACATGGATGAAAGTGGGTTATTATGAAACTTGACAAAATTCTAAGCATTTCACATATAAGTTTGTTTAATTATGATGCATGGTTGTGAAGTTAAAATATGCATGAAGTCTAGGGACTTTTCTATAAAACTGCAGTCTCTGGGAAAAAGACAAAATCGCTGGAACAGGGAAAAAACCCATAACGGGCCGAATTCTGCTAGACTGGGCCACAACAGGAGCATGGGCGCTGGAGGGGATCTGCTCACCTTGGGCCAAATCGGCCTGAGGTGGAGTTGGGTTGTAGGAGGTTGGTTGCTGGTTGCTGGGCCTCGCGCAGGACGCGGCCCACGTCAGGTGGAGGCGGGCGCTCGTCATCTCCCTCAACAGGAGGTCGAGCGAGGCCATGGCAGGGGCGCCAGCGGCGATCCATGGCGATGGCGGGCGATGGAGAGGCAGGGGATCGACGGGGACGACGGATCTGGAGTGGTGGAGACCGGATCGGGCTCCGGGGACCCATTCCCGACGACGGCGAGGGCCGGTGAAGCTCCGGCGAGCTCTAGGCCCTCCCTGGCTAGAGCGGTGGTGACGGATCTCTGGAGGGAAAAGGAGGGAGCGAGGTGAGGGGAACCAAGTGGAGGAAGGAGGAGAAGGGGCGCGGAGGCGCGTTCCTCACTGGCGGCGGGGATCCGGCATCGCGGGGTTCTGGCGAGGCGGCGGCGATGCTTGGCGAGGGAGGCGCTGCTCGGGAGCCGGGCGGCGCAAGCAGGGAGGCGATGGGATGGGCGGCGGTGCAGGACGGGCGCATCAGGCCCAGTTGCGGCCCGGGGCGGGCCGACGATGGGCTTCGCGGCCCGGCGCAGCTGGGAGGAGCAGGAGGGTGATGTGGAGGCTTCTGGTTGGCCGAGGAGGTGCTGGTGTGTGAGGTGGTGCGCGGGATTGGCTGGAGACATGGCGGCGGCGGTGACAAGTGGCGGCCAGAGGCTAGAGCGGCGTGGATTCTGAGGAGGGGGAGGCTAGAGGTAGGTGGAGGCTGGGGATGCCCAAATTTAGAATGGGAGGTGTATATATAGGGTAGGAGCTAGGGTTTGGGGGGTTTTGGGGGCTTTTGGAGCCCTCCGATCGCGATCGAATGGTTCTGGACGCGAGGAGGGGTTAGGTGGGCTGCATGTGGGATGTGCTAGAGAGAGATGGGCTGAGAAGTGAGGAGAGAGAGAGAGGCCCGGCAGCAGTTTCGGAAACCGAAAACGTCCGACGTTTCACCGTCTATATTGTCGCTATAGTTATTCGTTGGGGCATCAAACGAGCTCCGAATGCGACGAAACTTGACAGGCGGTCTACCCACACTATAATAAGACCGCACACCAACTTTCAACCCATCCCGAGAACATTTTCCATCCACTTATAAAATAATATTTCAGATGTGCCGCGGGCGCGTGCAAGTGTGTCTGGGCTCAGAACAGACAACATAAGGAATGGGGAGACCGGGACGGATGCAAGTTTTAAAAACATGAGGATGCAATGCACATGATGACATGATGAATGTGACAGACCAATAAAACACACGGCTGACACGCAAAACATGGAAGGCAACTGGGAAGGCATCTGGAGCGTCGGTCTCAGGGCGTTACAACACTCCACCACTACAAGAGGATCTCGTCCCGAGATCTAAGGATGGCACCGGGGAGAAACGGAAGAGGAAGGGGTAAAACAAAGTTGCTTCTTGGAAAAACGAGTGAAACCATGAACCTTGAGAGGTTGAACAAATTGAAAGAAAGAATGCAACGAAGATGAACAAAGTTGAAAACACTCCGTTAGAAAATAGGAACAAGGAACATTACTAGAACCTTGTAGGTTGAAAGACATAAGAAAAGGGTTGCGATGGACAAGAAGTAAATGCAAGCACTCCGGTTAAAACGAGATGTACAAGGAACGATAAAGATCAATTACGCCAACACTTCGGTTGGAAATGGAAGGCAATAATATGAACTTGGCCAAATGAAAGCACTTGGATGAGACTCCGGTTAGAAGACGAATGATAGACACAACATTCCGGTTAAAACAAGATAGAGAAGGAAAAAGGAATGATAAAATTTGGACAGCACTCTGACTGAAAAGCAAAGGAATTGAATAAGAGCTTGGGAAGATTGGATGATACTTGACGAAATCAACAACACACTGATGTCTACTACACAACCTTCATCTTGTAGACATTGTTGGGCCTCCAAGTGCAAAGGTTTGTAGGAAAGTAGCAAATTTCCCTCAAGTGGATGACCTAAGGTTTATCAATCCTTGGGAGGCGTAGGATGAAGATGGTCTCTCTCAAGCAACCCTGCAACCAAATAACAAAGAGTCTCTTGTATCCCCAACACACCGAATACAATGGTAAATTGTATAGGTGCACTAGTTCGGTGAAGAGATGGTGATACAAGCACAATATGGATGATAGATATATATTTTTGTAATCTGAAAATATAAAAACAGCAAGGTAACTAATGATAAAAGTGACCACAAACGGTATTGCAATGCATTGAAACAAGTCTTAGGGTTCATACTTTCACTAGTGCAAGTTCTCTCAACAATAATAACATAATTGGATTATATAGCTATCCCTCAACATGCAACAAAGAGTCACTCCAAAGTCACTAATAGCGGAAAACAAACGAAGAGATTATTGTAGGGTATGAAACCACCTCAAAGTTATTCTTTCTGATCGATCTATTCAAGAGTTCGTACTAGAATAACACCTTAAGACACAAATCAACCAAAACCCTAATGTCACCTAGATACTCCAATGTCACCTCAAGTATCCATGGGCATGATTATACGATATGCATCACACAATCTCATATTCATCTATTCAACCAACACAAAGAACTTCAAAGAGTGCCCCAAAGTTTCTACCGGAGAGTCAAGACAAAAACGTGTGCCAACCCCTATGCATAAGTTCACGAGGTCACGGAACTCGCAAGTTGATCACCAAAACATACATCAAGTGGATCATGTGATATCCCAATGTAACCACAGATAAGTGAAGGAAATATGCCCTAGAGGCAATAATAAAGTTATTATTTATTTCCTTATAATCATGATAAAAGGTTTATTATTCATGCTAGAATTGTATTAACCGGAAACATAATACATGTGTGAATACATAGACAAACAAAGTGTCACTAGTATGCCTCTACTTGACTAGCTCGTTAATCAAAGATGGTTATGTTTCCTAACCATGAACAATGAGTTGTTATTTGATTAACGGGATCACATCATTAAGAGAATGATCTGATTGACATGACCCATTCCATTAGCTTAGCACCCGATCGTTTAGTATGTTGCTATTGCTTTCTTCATGACTTATACATGTTCCTGTAACTATGAGATTATGCAACTCCCGTTTACCGGAGGAACACTTTGGGTACTACCAAACGTCACAACGTAACTGGGTGATTATAAAGGAGTACTATAGGTGTCTCCAAAGGTACATGTTGGGTTGGCGTATTTCGAGATTAGGTTTTGTCACTCCGATTGTCGGAGAGGTATCTCTGGGCCCTCTCGGTAATGCACATCACATAAGCCTTGCAAGCATTGCAACTAATGAGTTAGTTGCGGGATGATGTATTACAGAACGAGTAAAGAGACTTTCCGGTAACGAGATTGAACTATGTATTGGATACCGACGATCGAATCTCGGGCAAGTAACATACCGATGACAAAGGGAACAACGTATGTTGTTATGCGATCTGACCGATAAAGATTTTCGTAGAATATGTAGGAGCCAATATGGGCATCCAGGTCCCGCTATTGGTTATTGACCGGAGACGTGTCTCGGTCATGTCTACATTGTTCTCGAACCCGTAGGGTCCGCACGCTTAAGGTTACGATGACAGTTATATTATGAGTTTATGCATTTTGATGTTCCGAAGGTTATTCGGAGTCCCGGATGTGATCACGGACATGACGAGGAGTCTCGAAATGGTCGAGACGTAAAGATTGATATATTGGAAGCCTATGTTTGGATATCGGAAGTGTTCCGGGTGAAATCGGGATTTTACCGGAGTACCGGGAAGGTTACCGGAACCCCCCGGGAGCTAAATGGGCCATGATGGGCCTTAGTGGAAAAGAGAAGAGGCAGCCCTACATGGGCTGCGCGCCTCCCCCTTCCCCTAGTCCTATTAGGACTAGGAGAGGTGGCCGGCCCCCTCTCTCTCTTTTCCCCCTCCGCGAATCCTATTCCAACTAGGATTGGGGGGGGGGAATCCTACTCCCAGAGGGAGTAGGACTCTCCTCGCGCCACACCTTGGCCGGCCAGCCTCCCCCCTCTAGTCCTTTATATACTGAGGCAGAGGCACCCTAGAACACATAAGTTGATCCACGTGATCTATTCCTTAGCCGTGTGCGGTGCCCCCAGCCACCATAGTCCTCGATAATACTGTAGCGGAGTTTAGGCGAAGCCCTGCTGCTGTAGTACATCAAGATCGTCACCACGCCGTCGTGCTGACGGAACTCTTCCCCGACACTTTGCTGGATCGGAGTCCGAGGATCGTCATCGAGCTGAACGTGTGCTCGAACTCTGAGGTGCCGTAGTTTCGGTGCTTGATCGGTTGGATCGTGAAGACGTACGACTACTTCCTCTACGTTGTGTCAACGCTTCCGCAGTCGGTCTGCATGGGTACGTAGACAACACTCTCCCCTCTTGTTGCTATGCATCACATGATCCGGCGTGTGCGTAGGAAATTTTTTGAAATTACTACGAAACCCAACAATAAGCACATGCAAGACATACATCAAGTGTTCTCAAATCCTTAAAGACTCAGTCTGATAAGATAACTTCAAAGCAAAAACTCAATTCATCACAAGAGAGTAGAGGGGAGAAACATCATAAGATCCAACTATAATAGCAAAGCTCGTGATACATCAAGATCGTACCACCTCAAGAACACGAGAGAGAGAGAGAGAGAGAGAGATCAAACACATAGCTACTGGTACATACCCTCAGCCCCAAGGGTGAACTACTCCCTCCTCATCATGGAGAGCACCGGGATGATGAAGATGGCCACCGGAGAGGGATTCCCCCCTCCGGCAGGGTGCCGGAACGGGTCTAGATTGGTTTTCGGTGGCTACGGAGGCTTCTGGCGGCGGAACTCCCGATCTAGGTTTCTTTCTGGAAGTTTTGGGTTATATAAGAGGTGTTGGAGTCAGGAACAAGTCAGGGGGGTCCCCGGGCTGTCCACGAGGCAGGGAGGCGCGCCCCCACCCTCATGGGCAGCCCGGGACTCTTCTGGACCAACTCTTTTACTCCACGGCCTTCTTCTGGTCCAAAAATAAGCTCCGTCAAGTTTCAGGTCAATTGGACTCCGTTTGGTTTTCCTTTTCTGCGATACTCAAAAACAAGGGGAAAACATAAAACTGGCATTGGGCTCTAGGTTAATAGGTTAGTCCCAAAAATCATATAAAATAGCATATAAATGCATATGAAACATCCAAGATTGGTAATATAATAGCATGGAACAATAAAAAATTATAGATACGTTGGAGACGTATCACACAATGCCTCCAGAACTACTGAAAGAATGCCACAATGGGTAAGAAAGATTTCAGACAGCACTACGGTTGAGAAGGGAGGTAAAACTTGACAAAATGGGAAGAACTTAAAAAGAGGGCATGACACCCCGGTTAAATGGATAAGTACGAAAAGAACATGGTCCTCACAATCCAAGATGATGAGTGAACAGAGCAATATCACAATGCCTTCAGAAGGAAAATAGAAGATATATCATTGGAATAACAAAATGGAGAAGAAATGAAAACTTTTGCCACAACTGAGCTTGGAAAGCACCCTTCGAAGAAGGTTAAAACAGAGTTGTTGGAAAACCAACAATGAAACGAAAAGCTTGTAGTGGGCTTATGGAAAACAACCCAAAACTTGAGGCGAAATTCTGCCACTAATGGAATAAATTGCTTGCTTAAGAGCAACGACGAGATGAAAACTTCTTTCATCGCGAGAATAGGAGGAAACTTGGATTATTGATAAGCACCACAATAGCAACATTCCTTAGGGAAGGCTTTAGGTGAAATATAACCCAAGGTAACTCCAATGAAGAGATTGATGGATTGCAAAGGATCTCATGAATGAATTGAAAATGCTGGGTTTAAAATATGTCATTCCGGCCAACTTGTGAAAGATGAAACATGAAGGAAACTGTCAAAATGACATAACACCAACTCAAAAGATAAGGTAGAAAGAATTGCACTTTGGAATGCAAGATGAAGAATGTTTGAACTCCTCAAAACAAAACACGTGTTGAGCACCATGTTAAATTTTGAGTATAGCTTGGCGGATCATAACTTCGAGAGAAATCTTGAAGAACAATTGAAGAATGAAAAGAATCCTTGACGAACCACCATGTAGATCCTCCATGAAGAACTCCGGTAACAAAAGGATGATAAAAATAAAGAGAAGTTGAAAACACAAGGTGAAGCCTTGCGATGATTTATATGGAGCTTCGCGATGAGATAATGCGGAAAACTTGGAACTCTGGAAAAAGAAAAGATGAACATCTCAAACCGTGAAATGTGACATGATGAACACTCTAGAGAGAAGAAACTAGATCACTTGGATGGAACAATAATAAGAATTACGTTATGCATATCCTTCACCAATTTAAATTGATGGCAAGCAACGGATTTGGCATACTACTTATTCTCGTAGAAAGGATTAAGATAGATATAACGCAAACTTGAGAAGGTCTTCAACGAACCACCAATAGGATTTGGGAAGAACAAATGAATTAGTGTGAGAACATAGAAGGAGGAATCTTGAACAAACTGCCGTAAGAATTGAAAATGAAAATAGCAAAGGCGCAATTCACCGGGAAGAATTGGAAAAATTGAATGAAGATACCTGAGAGAATTTGATAAAAGAGAACGAAGAGATCCCGAGATGATTAGAGAATACTTGAACGACGCCCCGGAAGAATTTGAGAACTAGAGCTAAAAGCTGGAATGAATAATTCTGAGATGATGGCCTCCGGAGAATCAAACTGAAAAGACTCCTGAATTGCTTCGGATGGGTGAAAAGAATTGTCACAATCCGGAAATAATTATGAGAGGATGACATCAAGCTTGAACCATGAATCTTTGGAAGAACGGGTAAGAATTTAAGAGGAGCTCTTCTTCGGTCTTCAAAATCCGAGAATGGCGACGAGAAACACCACCATGATTTGTTGAGGCACTCCGGAATGAAAATTAGAAAGGTTGAACCAATGATGAAAATAATTTGAAAGATCTTCGAGAGAAAACATGTGACTGATGACAATTCATTCTTACGTCACACTTTTGAAAGGAATTTGGGAATCACTTCGAAAAAATAGAAGAGTCAGGTAAGATCCTGGGGAAAAACCTGTGGGTTAGGGCCCACTTAAAAAAACATCGTTGAACGATTTTGAAGAGAGAATGCACCGGTTGAATAAAATGGCTTGAATGAGAAAACAACCTCGAAAAATAGCTTGGATTGATTAAGAATAGAAGCATTAATCTTCCGAGATATCTTCGGCACTTCGGATATGAATAGAGAGAGATGAACGATTAAGAGGTGCACCGGCATGAGAAAACATTTGAAACGAGAAAAGGATATGATCGACAAAGCTTGAATTGAATCCACTGGAGAAGAAAAAAATGAAGAATAATGAGCTTGAAGCTTCCTTAGCATCTTCAAGAGAAGCACCGGGTAAGAACTTTGAAGGAAAAGAACGAAGAAACTTCACATCAATAAACGGATACTTGATTAAGAAATCCGAGTCCTTGAAGAAAAAGGTGGGAGGGCGGGAAAAACAAAGGCAACTTGGGATGGATGAAACAAATAACGTTGAGAAGACTTTGAGTTGATCTTGTGGATGTTGAAAATGATCGGATCCACTTGAAGAGAAACACGCCAGTTGAAAAGGATTGACATGACAATATCGATTATCATGAAGGATTAATATTCACATAGAATTATGAGAACACCGCTTAGGAAAGATATGGAATCAACACTTGACACTGAAGCAACTCGAATACCACAACAAAAACAAAACAAGGGTTTGGCTCGCAGAATAAGATGGAAACAAACATATGATAGACCCCATATCGTATCATGTGTCTGTTGGAAGGATATCCTACGTGATACTTGAATTCCCACTAATAAACTCCCGAAACTTTATGGTTATGCAATCAGGTGTTGGGGATACAGGGGAAGCATAATATCTCACCCAAACTAACAATCCCTACATCCAGATGTATCCATCCTTCAACACATAACCAAGAAACCTTCAGACATCATGTACCTCAACCTCAAAAAGCATCTATTATATGAGTTATGGCAATACTCCCGAACTCCCGCCCCAGTACTGGGTGGAGTCGAGGTTATCTCACCAACAACTGCATAAAGGAGATTTTTGATGTCGGCAAACTCAGGTATTCCAGAACTGCAACGATAAAATTGTGATGACAACACCTCGAAGCTCAACTCCCTGGGACACTGCCACAACCCCTAAATGTCAGGAGGCACCAAGAACAATGTTCTCGTCACAAGACTATCGAAACGATTCCAAGATACCTGCGTGATCCTAAAAAAAATTAGTGAAATTTGAGGAGAGGAAATTAAAAACTTCTACGTCAGGAGGCCTCACCAGAGCGACGAAGGGATTGAGGAGTAAAAAGAATCCTACTCTTCGATATATCTAATCCTAAGACTCAAAACATTTTGTTCTAGACTCAACAACATGAGCGATTCGATCGAGCAGGGGGATCCTAAGTCGGGGATGGCTCTGATTACCAACTTGTAACGCCCACGTCGCGGCTCTATCTCCCATGTGTCGAGGCACGACTTAGAGGCATAACCGCATGGTGGTTTTGTCGCAAGAGGGGTAATCTTCACACAATCCCATGTACTAAATAAGAAAGGGATAAGGAGTTGGCTTACAATCGCCACTTCACACAAATAACGAGTTAAACATACATCATCCAAAGTACAATCAAGGTCCAACTACGGAACCAAAATAAAATAAGACAACCCCAAATGCTACATCCCCGATCGTCCCAACTGGGCACCTCTACTGATCAACCAGAAAAGACACAAAACAACGATCAAGATCTTCATCGAGCTCCCACTTGAGCTGGGTTGCGTCACTTGCACTGGTATCATCAGCACCTGCAACTGTTTGGAAGTATCCGTGAGTCACGAGGACTCAGCAATCTCACACCTGTGAGATCAATACTATTTAAGCTTATAGGTAGGATGGGGTAATGAGGTGGAGCTGCGGCAAGCGCTAAGCAAATATGGTGGCTAACATACGCAAATAAGAGCGAGAAGAGAAGCAACTCAACGCAACGGTCGAGAAGCTAGAAGTGATCAAGAAGTGATCCTGAAACTACTTACGTTCATATATAACACAAGACCGTGTTCACTTCCCGGACTCCGCCGAAAAGAGACCATCTCAAGTGTCAAGTTCTCTACAACCGGACATTAACAAATACCCATCTGCCACATAACCGCGGGCACGGCTCTCGAAAGTTTATACCCTGTAGGGGTATCCCAACTTAGCCGATCACAAGCTCTCACGGCGAACGAAGGATATTCCCTCTCCCAGAAAGACCCGATCAGTCTTGGAATCCCGGTTACAAGACATTTCGACAATATTAAAACAAGACCAGCAAAGCCACCCGATGTGCCGACAATCCCGATAGGAGTCGCACGTATCTCGTTCTCAGGGCAACACCGGATGAGACAGGCTACGAGTAAAACCAACCCTCGAGTTTCCCCAAGGTGGCATCGCAGGCGGCTCGGTTCGGACCAACACTTAGAGAAGCACTGTCCCGGGGGGGTTAAAATAAAGATGACCCTCGGGTTAATTACTCCCAAGGGAAAGGTATAGGTTGTTAGGCAAATGTAAAACCAAGATTGGGCCTTACTCAAGGAGTTTTATTCAAAGCGAACTATCAAGGGGTTCCCATAACACCCAACCGCGTAAGGAACGCAAAATCAAGGAACATAACACCGGTATGACGGAAACTAGGGCGGCAAGAGTGGAACAAAACACCAGGCAAAAGGCCGAGCCTTCCACCCTGCACCAAGTATATATATATATGCATTAGTTAAAATAAGAGATATTGTGATATCCCAACATATCCATGTTCCAACATGGAACAAACTTCAAATTCACCTGCAACTAACAACGCTATAAGAGGAGCTGAGAAAAGCGGTAACATAGCCAAACAATGGTTTGCTAGGAAGGTGGGTTAGAGGCTTGACATGGCAATATGGGAGGCATGATACAACAAGTGGTAGGTAGGGCGACATAGCGATAGAGTGAACAACTAGCAAGCAAAGATAGAACTGATTTCGAGGGTATGCTCATCTTGCCTAAGATCCCGCAAGGAAGAAGAACGAGTCGACGAAGAAGACAAACGGACGAAGTCGAACGAATCCTCACAAACGGGACGTTATCAGAACTAACCCGAAGAAGCAACACCAGAAAGAAGCAAACAACATGGTAAACAACCATCACATAAACATGGCATGATGCACAATCAAGTATCATGCATGTCCGGTTTAAAGAGGCATGGCATGGCAAAGTGCAACAAACAACACTACAAGTTAAGTGGAGCTCAATATGCAATGAGTTGCATATTGACGAAACACCACATGACTTATTTAGTTCTCTCCCGTTTATGTACTCAACAATATTAAATGTTGGTCAACATGGCAAGAGGTGAGGCATAAGTAAACTAACTATTTAGGCAATTTTAAATGAGGCCGGAAATAACAAACAACAATTCCGGAAAATCCTCATGTGCATACTTTGATTTGGCACTATTCTGCCCTAAACCATATTTTATAGTTGTTAAACATGCAAAGTAAGTACACCATGTTAATCTATGTATTTTTCTACCCCATTTACATATAAAGTTTATTAAATTCGGAGCTACAGTTAAATAGTTATGAAATAAATCATTTTAACATGTCATTTAAGCAAATTTAAACAAACAGCATTTAAAATATAACAAACATGGATGAAAGTGGGATATTATGAAACTAGAAAAAATTCTAAGCATTTTACATATAAGTTTGTTTAATTATGATGCATGGTTGTGAAGTTAAAATATGCATGAAGTCTAGGGACTTTTCTACAAAACTGTAGTCTTTGGGAAAAAAGACAAAACCGCTGGAATAGGGAAAAAACCATAACGGGCCGAATTCTGCTAGACTGGGACACAACAGGAGCACGGGCGCTGGAGGGGATCTGCTCACCTTGGGCCAAATCGGCCTGAGGTGGAGCTGGGTTGTAGGAGGCTGGTTGCTGGTTGCTGGGCCTCGTGCAGGACGCGGCCTGATGTCTACTACACAACCTTCTTCTTGTAGACGTTGTTGGGCCTCCAAGTGCAGAGGTTTGTAGGAGAGTAGCAAATTTCCCTCAAGTGGATGTCCTAAGGTTTATCAACCCGTAGGAGGCATAGGATGAAGATGGTCTCTCTCAAGCAACCCTGCAACCAAATAACAAAGAGTCTCTTGTGTCCCCAACACACCCAATACAATGGTAAATTGTATAGGTGCACTAGTTCGGCGAAGAGATGGTGATACAAGTGGTATATGGATAGTAGATATAGGTTTTTGTAATCTGAAAATATAAAAGCAGCAAGGTAACTAATGATAAAAGTGAGCGTAAACGGTATTGCAATGCTAGGAAACAAGGCCTAGGGTTCATACTTTCACTAGCGCAAGTCCTCTCAACAATAATAACATAATTGGATCACATAACTATCCCTCAACATGCAACAAACAGTCACTCCAAAGTAACTAATAGCGGAGAACAAACGAAGAGATTATGGTAGGGTACGAAACCACCTCAAAATTATTCTTTCCAATCAATCCGTTGGGCTATTCCTATAAATGTCACAAACAGCCCTAGAGTTTGTACTAGAATAACACCTTAAGATACAAATCAACCAAAACCCTAATGTCACCTAGATACTCCAATGTCACCTCAAGTATCCGTGGGTATGATTATACGATATGCATCACACAAACTCAGATTCATCTATTCAACCAACACATAGAACCTCAAAGAGTGCCCCAAAGTTTCTGTTGGGGAACGTAGTAATTTCAAAATTTTCCTACGCACACGCAAGATCATGGTGATGCATAGCAACGAGAGGGGAGAGTGTTGTCCACGTACCCTCATAGACCGAAAGCGGAAGCGTTAGCACAACGCGGTCGATGTAGTCGTACGTCTTCGCGGCCCGACCGATCAAGCACCGAAACTACGGCACCTCCGAGTTCTAGCACATGTTCAGCTCGATGACGATCCCCGGACTATGGTGGTGACGATCTTGATGTTCTACTATCGCAGGGCTTCGCGTAAGCACCACTACAATATTATCAAGGACTATGGTGGAGGGGGGCACCGCACACGGCTAAGAGATCAATGATCAACTGTTGTGCCTATGGGGAGCCCCCCTGCCCCTGTATATAAAGGAGCAAGGGAGGGAGGCGGCCGGCCTAGGAGGAGGGCGCGCCAAGGGGGGAGTCCTACTCCCACCGGGAGTAGGACTCCTCCTTCCCTTGTTGGAGTAGGAGAAAAGGAAAGAGGGGGAGAGGAACAAGGAAAAGTGGGCTGCACCCCTTGTCCAATTCGGACCAGAGGGGGGCGCGCGCCTCCTTCATTTTGGCCTCTCTCCTCTATTCCCGTATGGCCCAATAAGGCCCATATACTCCCCGGCGAATTCCCGTAACTCTCCTGTACTCCGAAAAATACCTGAATCACTCGGAACCTTTCCGATGTACGAATATAGTCGTCCAATATATCGATCTTTATGTCTCGACCATTTCGAGACTCCTCGTCATGTCCCCGATCTCATCCGAGACTCCGATCTCCTTAGGTACATCAAAACTCATAAACTCATAATATAACTGTCATCGAAACCTTAAGCGTGCGGACCCTACGGGTTCGAGAACAATGTAGACATGACCGAGACACGTCTCCGGTCAATAACCAATAGCGGAACCTGGATGCTCATATTGGCTCCCACATATTCTACGAAGATCTTTATCGGTCAGACCGCATAACAACATACATTGTTCCCTTTGTCATCGGTATGTTACTTGCCCAAGATTCGATCGTCGGTATCTCAATACCTAGTTCAATATCGTTACCGGCAAGTCTCTTTACTTGTTCTGTAATACATCATCCTACAACTAACTCATTAGTTGCAATGCTTGCAAGGCTTAAGTGATGTGCATTACCGAGAGGGCCCAGAGATACCTCTCCGACAATCAGAGTGACAAATCCTAATCTCGAAATACGCCAACCCAACAAGTACCTTCAGAGACACCTGTAGAGCACCTTTATAATCACCCAGTTACGTTGTGACGTTTGGTAGCACACAAAGTGTTCCTCCGGTAAACGAGAGTTGCATAATCTCATAGTCATAGGAACATGTATAAGTCATGAAGAAAGCAATAGCAACAAACTAAATGATCAAGTGCTATGCTAACGGAATGGGTCAAGTCAATCACATCATTCTCCTAATGATGTGATCCCGTTAATCAAATGACAACTCATGTCTATGGTTAGGAAACATAACCATCTTTGATCAACGAGCTAGTCAAGTAGAGGCATACTAGTGACACTCTGTTTGTCTATGTATTCACACATGTATTACACTTCCGGTTAATACAATTATAGCATGAATAATAAACATTTATCGTGATATAAGGAAATAAAAAATAACTATATTATTGCCTCTAGGGCATATTTCCTTCACTCTCCCACTTGCACTAGAGTCAATAATGTAGTTCACATCGCCATGTGATTTAATACCAATAGTTCACATCACCATGTGATTAACACCCATAGTTCACATCGACATGTGACCAACACCCAAAGGGTTTACTAGAGTCAATAATCTAGTTCACATCGCTATGTGATTAACACCCAAAGAGTACTAAGGTGTGATCATGTTTTGCTTGTGAGAGAAGTTTAGTCAACGGGTCTCCCACATTCAGATCCGTAAGTATTTTGCAAATTTCTATGTCAACAATGCTCTGCACGGAGCTACTCTAGCTAATTGCTCCCATTTTCAATATGTATCCAGTTTGAGATTTAGAGTCATCTGGATCAGTGTCAAAATTTTCATTGACGTAACCCTTTACGACGAACCTTTTTGTCACCTCCATAATCGAGAAACATATCCTTATTCCACTAAGGATAATTTTGACCGATGTCTAGTGATCTACTCCTAGATCACTATTGTACTCCCTTGCCAAACTCAGGGCAGGGTATACAATAGGTCTGGTACACAGCATGGCATACTTTATAGAACCTATGGCTAAGGCATAGGGAATGACTTTCATTTTCTCTCTATCTTCTACCATGGTCAGGTTTCGAGTCTTACTCAACTTCACCCCTTGTAACACAGGCAAGAACTCCTTCTTTGACTGTTCCATTTTGAACTACTTCAAAATCTTGTCAAGGTATGTACTCATTGAAAAACTTATCAAGTGTCTTGATCTATCTCTATAGATCTTGATGCTCAATATGTAAGCAGCTTCACCGAGGTCTTTCTTTGAAAAACTCCTTTCAAACATTCCTTTATGCTTTGCAGAATAATTCTACATTATCTCCGATCAACAATATGTCATTCACATATACTTATCAGAAATGTTGTAGTGCTCCCACTCACTTTCTTGCAAATACAGGCTTCACCGCAAGTCTGTATAAAACTATATGCTTTTATCAACTTATCAAAGTGTATATTCCAACTCCGAGATTCTTGCACCAGTCCATACATGGATCGCTGGAGCTTGCATATTTTGTTAGTACCTTTAGGATTGACAAAACCTTCTGGTTGCATCATATACAACTCTTCTTTAATAAATCCATTAAGGAATGCAGTTTTGTTTATCCATTTGCCAGATTTCATAAAATGCGGCAATTGCTAACATGATTCGGACAGACTTAAGCATAGATACGAGTGAGAAACTCTCATCGTAGTCAACACCTTGAACTTGTCGAAAACCTTTTTGCGACAATTCTAGATTTGCAGATAGTAACACTAATATCAGTGTTCGTCTTCCTCTTGAAGATCCATTTAATCTCAATGGCTTGCCGATCATTGGGCAAGTCAATCAAAGTCCATACTTTGTTCTCATACATGGATCTCATCTCAGATTTCATGGCCTCAAGCCATTTCGCGGAATCTGGGCTCATCATCGCTTCCTCATAGTTCGTAGGCTCGTCATGGTCAAGTAACATGACCTCTAGAACAGGATTACCGTACCACTCTGGTGCGAATCTCACTATGGTTTACCTATGAGGTTTCGGTAGTAACTTGATCTGAAGTTACATGATCATCATCATTAGCTTCCTCACTAATTGGTGTAGTAGTCACAGGAACAGATTTCTATGATGAACTACTTTCCAATAAGGGAGCAGGTACAGTTACCTCATGAAGTTCTACTTTCCTCCCACTCACTTCTTTCGAGAGAAACTCCTTCTCTAGAAAGGATCCATTCTTAGCAATGAATATCTTGCCTTCGGATCAGTGATAGAAGGTGTACCCAACATTTTCTTTTGGGTATCCTATGAAGACGCACTTCTCCGATTTGGGTTTGAGCTTATCAGGTTGAAACTTTTTCACATAAGCAATGCAACCTCAAACTTTAAGAAACGACAGCTTAGGTTTCTTGCCAAACCATAGTTCATACGGTGTCGTCTCAACGGATTTAGATGGTGCCCTATTTAACGTGAATGTAGCTGTCTCTAATGCATAACCCCAAAATGATAGCGGTAAATCAGTAAGAGACGTCATAGATCGCACCATATCTAATAAAGTACGGTTACGATGTTCAGACACACCATTACACTGTGGTGTTCCAGGTGGCGTGAGTAGTGAAACTATTTCACAATGTTTTAACTGAAGGCCAAACTTGTAACTCAAATATTTTCCTTCTGCAGTCATATCATAGAAACTTTTATTTTTGTTACGATGATTCTCCACTTCACTTTGAAATTCTTCGAACTTTTCAAATGTTTCAAATTTGTGTTTCATCAAGTAGATATACTCATATCTTCTCAAATCATCTGTGAAGATCAGAAAATAATGATACCTGCTACGAGCCTCAGTATTCATCGGACCACATACATCTGTATGTATGATTTCCAACAAATCTGTTGCTTGCTCCATTGTTCCAGAGAACGGAGTCTTAGTCATCTTGCCCATGAGGCATGGTTCGCAAGCATCAATTGATTCATAATCAAGTGATTCCAAAAGCCCATCAGCATGGATTTTCTTCATGCGTTTTACACCAATATGACCTAAACAGCAATGTCACAAATAAGTTGCACTATCATTATTAACTTTGCATCTTTTGGTTTCAATATTATGAATATGTGTATCACTACGATCGAGATCCAACGAACCATTTTCATTGGGTGTGTAACCATATAAGGTTTTATTCATGTAAACAGAACAACAATTTATTCTCTTACTTAAATGAATAACCGTATTGCAATAAACATGATCAAATCATATTCATGCTCAACGCAAACACCAAATGACACTTATTTAGGTTCAACACTAATCCCGAAAGTATAGGGAGTGTGCGATGATGATCATATCAATCTTGGAACCACTTCCAACACACATCGTCACTTCACCCTTAACTAGTCTCTGTTCATTCTGCAACTCCCGTTTCGAGTTACTACTCTTAGCAACTGAACCAGTATCAAATACCGAGGGGTTGCTACGAACACTAGTAAAATACACATCAATAATATGTATATCAAATATACCTTTGTTCACTTTGCCATCCTTCTTATCTGCCAAATACTTGGGGTAGTTCTACTTCCAATGACCTGTCCCTTTGCAGTAGAAGCACTCAGTTTCAGGCTTCGGTCCAGACTTAGTTTTTTCACTTGAGCAGCAACTTGCTTGCCGTTCTTCTTGAAGTTCCCCTTTCTTCCCTTTGTCCCTTTACTTGAAACTAGTGGTTTTGTTTACCATCAACACTTGATGCTTTTCTTGATTTCTACCTTCGTCGATTTAAGCATCACGAAGAGCTTGGGAATCGTTTCCATTATCCCTTGCATATTATAGTTCATCACGAAGTTCTACTAACTTGGTGATGGTAACTAGAGAATTCTGTCAATCACTATTTTATCTGGAAGATTAACTCCCACTTGATTCAAGCGATTGTAGTACCCAGACAATCTGAGCACATGCTCACTGCTTGAGCTATTCTCCTCCATCTTTTAGCTATAGACCTTGTTGGAGACTTCATATCTCCCAACTCGGGTATTTGCTTGAAATATTAACTTCAACTCCTGGAACATCTCATATGTTCCATGACGTTAAAAACGCCTTTGAAGTCCCGATTCTAAGCCGTTAAGCATGGTGCACTAAACTATCAAGTAGTCATCATATTGAGCTAGCCAAACGTTCAGAACGTCTGCATCTGCTCCTGCAATAGGTCTGTCACCTAGCGGTGCATCAAGGACATAATTCTTCTGTGCAGCAATGAGGATAATCCTCAGATCATGGATCCAATCCGCATCATTGCTACTAACATTTTTCAACTTAGTTTTCTCTAGGAACATATAAAAATTAAATGGGGAGCAACATTGCGAGCTATTGATCTACAACATAGATATGCTAATACTACCAGGACTAAGTTCATGATAAATTAAAGTTCAATTAATCATATTACTTAAGAACTCCCACTTAGATAGACATCCCTCTAATCATCTAAGTGATCACGTGATCCAAATCAACTAAACCATAACCGGTCATCACGTGAAATGGAATAGCTTTCAATGGTGAACATCATTATGTTGATCATATCTACTATATGATTCACGCTCAACCTTTCGGTCTTAGTGTTCCAAGGCCATATCTGCATATGCTAGGCTCGTCAAGTTTAACCTGAGTATTCTGCATGTGCAAAACTGGCTTGCACCCATTGTAGATGGACGTAGAGCTTATCACACCCGATCATCACATGGTGTCTGGGCACAACGAACTTTGGCAATGGTGCATACTCAGGGAGAACATTTTTATCTTGAAATTTAGTGAGAGATCATCTTATAATGCTACCGTCAAACAAAGCAAGATAAGATGCATAAAAGATAAACATCACATGCAATCAATATAAGTGATATGATATGGCCATCATCATCTTGTGCTTGTGATCTCCATCTCCGAAGCACCGTCATGATCACCATCGTCACCGGCGCGACACCTTGATCACCATCGTAGCATCATTGTCATCTCGCCAATCTTATGCTTCCACGACTATCGCTACCACTTAGTGATAAAGTAAAGCATTACAACGCAATTGCATTGCATACAATAAAGCGACAACCATATGGCTCCTGCCAGTTGCCGATAACTCGGTTACAAAACATGATCATCTCATACAATAAAATTTAGCATCATGTCTTGACCATATCACATCACAACATGCCCTGCAAAAACAAGTTAGACGTCCTCTACTTTGTTGTTGCAAGTTTTACGTGGCTGATACGGGCTGAGCAAGAACCGTTCTTACCTACGCATCAAAACCATAATGATAGTTTGTCAAGTTGGTGCTGTTTTAACCTTCGCAAGGACCGGGCGTAGCCACACTTGGTTCAACTAAAGTTGGAGAAACTGACACCCGCCAGCCACCTGTGTGCAAAGCACGTCGGTAGAACCAGTCTCGCGTAAGCGTACGCGTAATGTCGGTCCAGGCCGCTTTATCCAACAATACTGCCGAACCAAAGTGTGACATGCTGGTAAGCAGTATGACTTATATCGCCCACAACACACTTGTGTTCTACTCGTGCACAACATCAGCGCATAAAACCTAGGCTCGGATGCCACTGTTGGGGAACGTAGTAATTTCAAAATTTTCCTACGCACACGCAAGATCATGGTGATGCATAGCAACGAGAGGGGAGAGTGTTGTCCACGTACCCTCGTAGAACGAAAGCGGAAGCGTTAGCACAACGCGGTTGATGTAGTCGTACGTCTTCGCGGCCCGACTTATCAAGCACCAAAACTATGACACCTCCGAGTTCTAGCACAAGTTCAGCTCGATGACGATCCCCGGACTCTGGTCCAGCAGAATGTCGGGGAAGAGTTCCATCAGCACGACGGCGTGGTGACGATCTTGATGTTCTACTCTCGCTGGGCTTCGCCTAAGCACCACTACAATATTATCGAGGACTATGGTGGAGGGGGGCACCGCACACGGCTAAGAGATCAATGATCAACTGTTGTGTCTATGGGGTGCCCCCTACCCCCGTATATAAAGGAGCAAGGGAGGGAGGCGGCCGGCCTAGGAGGAGGGTGCGCCAAGGGGGGAGTCCTACTCCCACCGGGAGTAGGACTCCTCCTTCCCTTGTTGGAGTAGGAGAGAAGGAAAGAGGGGGAGAGGAACAAGGAAAAGTGGGCTGACCCCTTGTCCAATTCGGACCAGAGGGGGGGGGTGCGCGCCTCCTTCCTTTTGGCCTCTCTTCTCTATTCCCGTATGGCCCAATAAGACTCATATACTCCCCGCCGAATTCTCGTAACTCTCTGGTACTCCGAAAAATACCCGAATCACTCGGAACCTTTCCGATGTCCAAATATAGTCGTCCAATATATCGATCTTTACGTATTGACCATTTCGAGACTCCCCGTCATGTCCCCGATCTCATCCGGGACTCCGAACTCCTTCGGTACATCAAAACTCACAATATAACTGTCATCGAAACCTTAAGCGTGCGGACTCTACGGGTTCGAGAACAATGTAGACATGACCGAGACACGTCTCCGGTCAATAACCAATAGCGGAACCTGGATGCTCATATTGGCTCCCACATATTCTACGAAGATCTTTATCGGTCGGATCGCATAACAACATACGTTGTTCCCTTTGTCATCGGTATGTTACTTGCCCGAGATTCGATCGTCGGTATCTCAATACCTAGTTCAATCTCGTTACCGGCAAGTCTCTTTACTCATTCCGTAATACATCATCCTGCAACTAACTCATTAGTTGCAACGCTTGCAAGGCTTAAGTGATGTGCATTACCGAGAGGGCCTAGAGATACCTCTCCGACAATCGGAGTGACAAATCCTAATCTCGAAATACGCCAACCCAACAAGTACCTTCGGAGACACCTGTAGAGCACCTTTATAATCACCCAGTTACGTTGTGACGTTTGGTAGCACACAAAGTGTTCCTCCGATAAACGGGAGTTTCATAATCTCATAGTCATAGGAACATGTATAAGTCATGAAGAAAGCAATAGCAACAAACTAAACGATCAAGTGCTGTGCTAACGGAATGGCTCAAGTCAATCACATCATTCTCCTAATGATGTGATCCCGTTAATCAAATGACAACTCATGTCTTTTGTTAGGAAACATAACCATCTTTGATCAACGAGCTAGTCAAGTAGAGGCATACTAGTGACACTCTGTTTGTCTATGTGTTCACACATGTATTATGTTTCCGGTTAATACAATTCTAGCATGAATAATAAACATTTATCATGATATAAGGAAATAAATAATAACTTTATTATTGCCTCTAGGGCATATTTCCTTCAGTTTCTACGGAGAATCACGACGAAAACGTGTGCCAACCCCTATGCATATGTTCATGGGCAGAACCCGCAAGTTGATCACCAAAACATACATCAAGTGAATCACGTGGTATCCCATTGTCACCACAGATACGCACGGCAAGACATACATCAAGTGTTCTCAAATCTTTAAAGACTCAATCCGATAAGATAACTTCAAAGGGAAAACTCAATCCATTACAAGAGAGTAGAGGGGGGAGAAAACATCATAAGATCCAACTATAATAGCAAAGCTCGCGATACATCAAGATCGTATCACCTCAAGAACACGAGAGAGAGAGATCAAACACATAGCTACTGGTACATACCCTCAGCCCCGAGGGAGAACTACTCCCTCCTTGTCATGGAGAGCACCGGGATGATGAAGATGGCCACCGAAGAGGGATTTCCCCCTCCGGCAGGGTGCTGGAACGGGTCTAGATTGGTTTTCGGTGGCTACGGAGGCTTCTGGCAGCGGAACTCCCGATCTATTGTGCTCCCCGGTCATTTTAGGGTATATGGAGATATATAGGCGGAAGAAGTACGTCAGGGGAGCCACGAGGGGCCCACGAGGGTGGAGGGCGCGCCCAGGGGGGTGGGCACGCCCCCCTACCTCGTGGCCTCCTTGAAGCTTCATTAACGTGGACTCCAAGTCTCCTGGGTTTCTTTCCTTCCAAAAATAAGTTTCATGAAGTTTCAGGTCAATTGGACTCTGTTTGATTTTCCTTTTCTGCGATACTCTAAAACAAGGAAAAAACAGAAACTGACACTGACACTGGGCTCTCGGTTAATAGGTTAGTCCCAAAAATAATATAAAAGTGTATAATAAAGCCCATAAAAATCCAAAACAGAATATAATATAGCATGGAGCAATCAAAAATTATAGATACGCTGGAGACGTATCAGCATCCCCAAGCTTAATTCCTGCTCGTCCTCGAGTAGGTAAATGATAAAAATAAAATTTTTGATGTGGAATGCTACTTGGCATAATTTCAATGTAATACTTCTTAATTGTGGTATGAATATTCAGATCCATAAGATTCAAGACAAAAGTTTAATATTGACATAGAAACAATAATACTTCAAGCATACTAACTAAGCAATCATGTCTTCTCAAAATAACATGGCCAAAGAAAGTTCATCCCTACAAAATCATATAGATTAGTCATGTTGCATTTTCGTCACACAAGAATGCTCTCATCATGCACAACCCCGATGACAAGCCAAGCAATTGTTTCATACTTTAGTAATCTCAAACCTATAAACTTTCACGCAATATATGAGCGCGAGCCATGGACATAGCACTATGGGTGGAATAGAATATAATGAGGGGGTTATGTGGAGAAGACAAAAAGGAGAAAGTCTCACATCGACGCGGCTAATCAATGGGCTAGGGAGATGCCCATCGATTGATGTTAATGCAAGGAGTAGGGATTTCCATGCAACGGATGCACTAGAGATATAAATGTATGAAAGCTCAACAAAAGAAACTAAGTGGGTGTGCATCCAACTTGCTTGCTCACGAAGACCTAGGGCACTTTGAGGAGGCCCATTGTTGCAATATACAAGCCAAGTTCTATAATGAAAAATTCCCACTAGTATATGAAAGTGACAAAACAAGAGACTCTCTATCATGAAGATCATGGTGCTACTTTGAAGCACAAGTGTGGTAAAAGGATAGTAGAATTTCCCCTTTTATTTTCTCTCTCTTTTTTTGCCTTTCTTCTTTTATTTGGCCTTTCTCCTCCCTTTTTTTGGGGACAATGCTCTATTAATGATGATCATCACACTTCTATTTATTTACAACTCAAATATTACAACTCGATACTAGAACAAAGTATGACTCTATATGAATGCCTCCGGCGGTGTACTGGGATATGCAATGAACCAAGAGTGACATGTATGAAAATTATGAACGGTGGCTTTGCCACAAATACTATGTCAACTACATGATCATGCTAAGCAATATGACAATGATGAATGTGTCATGATAAATGGAATGGTGTAAAGTTGCATGGCAATATATCTCGGAATGGCTATGGAAATTCCATAATAGGTAGGTATGGTGGTTGTTTTGAGGAAGATATAAGGAGGTTTATGTGTGAAAGAGCGTATCATATCACGGGGTTTGGATGCATCGGCGAAGTTTACACCAACTCTCAATGTGAGAAAGGGTAATGCACGGTACCGAAGAGGCTAGCAATGATGGAAGGGTGAGAGTGCGTATAATCCATGGACTCAACATTAGTCATAAAGAACACACATACTTATTGCAAAAATCTACAAGTCATCAAAAACCAAGCACTACGCGCATGCTCCTAGGGGAATAGATTGGTAGGAAAAGACCATCGCTCGTCCCTGACCGCCACTCATAAGGAAGACAATCAAAGAACACCTCATGTTTCAAATTTGTTACACAACGTTTACCATACGTGCATGCTGCGGGACTTGCAAACTTCAACACAAGCACTTCTCAAATTCACAACTACTCAACTAGCATGACTTTGATATTATTACCTCTATATCTCAAAACAATCATCAAGCATCAAACTTCTCTTAGTATTCAAAACACTCATAGGAAAAATCTTACTAATCTTGATTACCTTGCATATTAGGATTATTTAAGAAAATTACCATGCTATTTAAGACTCTCAAAATAATCTAAGTGAAGCATGAGAGATCAATAGTTTCTATAAAACAAATCCACCATAGTGCTCTAAAAGATATAAGTGAAGCACTAGAGCAAATGACAAACTACTCCGAAAGATATAAGTGAAGATCAATGAGTAGTCGAATGATTATGCAACTATATGAAGACTCTCTAAAATTTAAGAATTTCAGATCTTGGTATTTTATTCAAACAGCAAGCAAAACTAAATAAAATAAATTTACGCTCCAAGCAAAACACATATCATGTGGTAAATAAAAATATAGCTCCAAGTAAAGTTACCGATGAACGAAGACGAAAGAGGGGATGCCTCAAGCTTAGGCTCTTGGTTGTCCTTGAATATTACCTTGGGGTGCCTTGGGCATCCCCAAGCTTAGGCTCTTGCCACTCCTTATTCCATAGTCCATCGAATCTTTACTCAAAACTTGAAAACTTCACAACACAAAACTTAACAGAAAACTCGTAAGCTCCATTAGTATAAGAAAATAAATCATCACTTAGGTACTGTAATGAACTCATTATTTATTTATATTGGTGTTAAACCTAATGTATTCCAACTTCTATATGGTTTATAAACTATTTTACTAGCCATAGATTCATCAAAATAAGCAAACAACACACGAAAAACAGAATCTGTCAAAAACAGAACAATCTCTAGTAATCTGGATCAAACGTATACTTCTGGAACCCCAAAAATTCTAAAATAAATGTATGGACCTGAGGACTTTATCTATTAATCAGAATTTATCTATTAATCATCTGCAAAAAGAATTAACTAAATATCACTCTCCAAATAAAAATGGCAGCAATTCTCGTGAGCGCTAAAGTTTCTATTTTTTACAGCATGATCATAAAGACTTCACCCAAGTCTTCCCAAAGGTTCTACTTGGCACAAACACTTAATTAAAACATAAAACCACATATAAACAGAGTCTAGATAAATTATTTATTACTAAACAGGAGCAAAAATCAAGTAACAAAAATAAAGTTGGGTTGCCTCCCAACAAGCGCTATTGTTTAACGCCTCTAGCTAGGCATGATGATTTCAATGATGCTCACATAAAAGATAAGAATTGAAACATAAAGAGAGCATCATGAAGAATATGACTAGCACATTTAAGTCTAACCCACTTCCTATTCATAGGGATTTTGTGAGCAAAAAACTTATGGGAACAATAATCAACTTGCATGGGAAGGTAAAACAAGCATAACTTCAAAATTTTAAGCACATAGAGAGGAAACTTGATATTATTGCAATTCCTACAAGCATATATTCCCCCCTCATAATAATTTTAGGTAGCATCATGAATAAATTCAACAATATAACCAGCACCTAAATCATTCTTTTCATGATCTACAAGCATAGAATTTTTATTACTCTCCACACGAGCAAAATTCTTCTCATTCGGAATAGTGGGAGTATCATAAGAAACTCGAATACTATAAATTATTTCCACATTAAAAGAGTAATGTTCAGAAAAGGGGTAACCATAATCATGACAAGTTTTATAAATATAATCACTACTTTTTATAGCATAAGTATCATCACAATAATCATCATAGGTAGGAGGCATGCTATCATCATTATAAATTTGCATATCAAAACTTGGGAGACTAAAAATATCATCTTCATTAAACGTAGCATCCCCAAGCTTGAGACAAACATTAATTGCAGCAAATATATTCTCAAAAACATCATCTTCATCAAACATAGCATCCCCAAGCTTGGGCCTTTTCATATCATAAGCATAATCACTCTCATCATTAATAGTATGGATAGCACCAGTATAGCAATTATCATTCTTCCAAGCAAGTGCCAAAAAGATTTTCAAGATCATAAGAAGTATCATTATCTTCCACAATTATATTTTCATGAGGCACAATAGTAATAGGGGCAGCATTATTTGGGGGAGATATCTTTTTACCTCTCTTCCTTTTTCTTTTCTTCTTCTTCACCACATCATGTGTGGGTTCAATCCTCTTTTTGGAGCTCCTTATTAATGAGATTGGTTGAATAGGAGGCTCCTCCTCGTTACTTGATTCATCATAAGAAATAATAGGAGGGTATTGGGAAGTCTCTTCCCTTTCATTAGTATTATCTTCATCTTCTATTTGTTTTCTTTTCTTTATGTAGTTGGCAATATAAGGATTTTCAATACAATTCACCACACAACCTTCTTCTTGTAGACGTTGTTGGGCCTCCAAGTGCAGAGGTTTGTAGGACAGTAGCAAATTTCCCTCAAGTGGATGACCTAAGGTTTACCAATCCGTAGGAGGCGTAGGATGAAGATGGTATCTCTCAAGAAACCCTGCAAACAAATAACAAAGAGTCTCTTGTGTCCCCAACACACCCAATACAATGGTAAATTGTATAGGTGCACTGGTTCGGCGAAGAGATGGTGATACAAGTGGTATATGGATAGTAGATAAAGGTTTTTGTAATCTGAAAATATAAAAACAGCAAGGTAACTAATGATAAAAGTGAGCGTAAACGGTATTGCAATGCTAGGAAACAAGGCCTAGGGTTCATACTTTCACTAGTGCAAGTCCTCTCAACAATAATAACATAATTGGATCACATAACTATCCCTCAACATGCAACAAAGAGTCACTCCAAAGTAACTAATAGCGGAGAACAAACGAAGAGATTATGGTAGGGTACAAAACCACCTCAAAGTTATTATTTCCAATCAATCCATTGGGCTATTCCTATAAATGTCACAAACAGCCCTAGAGTTCGTACTAGAATAACACCTTAAGACACAAATCAACCAAAACCCTAATGTCACCTAGATACTCCAATGTCACCTCAAGTATCCATGGGTATGATTATACGATATGCATCACACAATCTCAGATTCATCTATTCAACCAACACATAGAACCTCAAAGAGTGCCCCGAAGTTTCTACCGAAGAATCACGATGAAAACGTGTGCCAACCCCTATGCATAGGTTCATGGGTGGAACTCGCAAGTTGATCACCTAAACATACATCAAGTGAATCATGTGGTATCCCATTGTCACCACAGATACACACGGCAAGGCATACATCAAGTGTTCTCAAATCTTTAAAGACTCAATCCGATAAGATAACTTCAAAGGGAAAAGTCAATCCATTACAAGAGAGTAGAGGGGGGAGAAAACATCATAAGATCCAACTACAATAGCAAAGCTCGCGATACATCAAGATTGTATCACCTCAAGAACACAAGAGAGAGAGAGACCAAACACATAGCTACTGGTACATACCCTCAGCCCCGAGGGAGAACTACTCCCTCCTCGTCATGGAGAGCACCAGGATGATGAAGATGGACACCGGAGAGGGATTTCCCCTCCGGCAGGGTGCTGGAACGGGTCTAGATTGGTTTTCAGTGGCTACGGAGGCTTCTGGCGGCGGAACTCCCAATCTATTGTGCTCCTCGATCATCTTAGGGTATATGGAGATATATAGGCGGAAGAAGTACGTCAGGGGAGCCACGAGGGGCCCACGAGGGTGGAGGGCATGCCCAGGGGGTGGGCGCGCCCCCCTACCTCGTGGCCTCCTTGAAGCTTCCTTGACGTGGACTCCAAGTCTCCCGGGTTGCTTTCCTTCCAAAAATAAGTTCCGTGAAGTTTCAGGTCAATTGGACTCCGTTTGATTTTCCTTTTCTGCGATACTCTAAAACAAGGAAAAAAACAGAAACTGGCACTGGGCTCTGGGTTAATAGGTTAGTCCCAAAAATAATATAAAAGTGTATAATAAAGCCCATAAACATCCAAAACAGAAGATAATATAGCATGGAGCGATCAAAAATTATAGATACGTTGGAGACGTATCACGGCCCACGTCAGGTGGAGGCGGGCGCTCACCGTCTCCCTCGACAGGAGGTCGAGCGAGGCCATGGTAGGGGTGCCGGCGGCGATCCATGGCGATGGAGGGCGGTGGAGAGGCAGGGGATCGACGGGGATGGCGGATCTGGAGTGGTGGAGGCCGCATTAGGCTCCGAGGACCCATTCCCGGCGATGGCGAGGGCCGGTGAAGCTTCGGCGACCTCTAGCCCCTCTCTGGCTAGAGCGGTGGCGACGGATCTCAGCAGGGAAAAGGAGGGAACGAGGTGAGGGGGACCAAGGGGAGGAAGGAGGAGAAGGGGCACGACGGCGCGCTGCTCACCGGCGGTGGGGATCCGGCATGGCGGGGTTCTGGCGAGGCGGCAGCGATGCTCGGCACGGGAGGCGCTGCTTGGGAGCTGGGCGACGCGAGCAGGGAGGTGACGGGACGGGCGGCGGTATAGGACGGGCACCTCAGGCCCTATTGTGGCCTAGGGCGGGCCGACGATGGGCTTCGCGGCCCGGCGCAGCTGGGAGGAGCAGGAGGGTGATGTGGAGGCTTCTGGTTGGCCGAGGAGGTGCCGGTGAGTGAGGTGGCGCATGGGGATTGGCTGGAGATGCGGCGTCGGTGGCGACAAGTGGCGGCCAGAGGCTGGAGCGACGCGGATTCTAAGTAGGTTGGCTAGAGGTAGGTGGAGGCTGGGGATGCCCAAATTTAGAATGGGAGGTGTATATATAGGGTAGGAGCTAGGGTTTGGGGGGTTTGGGGGGCTTTTGGAGCCCTCCGGTCGCGATCGAACGATTCCGGACGTGAGGAGGGGTTAGGTGGGATGTTTCTAGAGAGAGATGGGCTGAGAAGAGAGGAGAGAGAGAGAGGCCCGGCAGCAGTTTCGGAGCCCAAAAACGACTGACGTTTGACCGACTATATTGTCGCTATAGTTATCTGTTGGGGCATCAAACGAGCTCCGAATGCAACGAAACTTGACAGGAGGTCTACCCACACTATAATAAGACCGCACGCCAACTTTCAACCCATTCTGAGAATGTTTCCAGTCACTTATAAAATAATATTTCGGACGTGTCGCGGGCGCGTGTAAGTGTGTCTGGGCTCAGAACAGACAACGGAAGGAACGGGGAGACCGGGATGGATGCAAGTTTAAAAAACATGAGGATGCAATGCACATGATGACATGATGAATGCGACAAACCAATAAAACTCACGGCTGACACGCAAAACATGGAAGGCATCTGAAGCGTCGGTCTCGGGGCGTTACAGCCGGCGCGCTGTGATTGGATCAAAATCAAAATCAATTTACCCTTCAATTAAGAAAGTGGCCCCACATTAACTAGTCTCTCTTTTATTCTGGGTCATAATTGACCATGATTTTCACAAATAAAATATATGTTATACATTGCAAAAATAATATAATTTGAAAGTACATTCAGATATGAACCAAATGATACAATTTTTTGTGACATGCATTCACATTTTGCTTGTCAAATATAGTACGTGGTCAAATTTGACCCAAAATACGCAAAACAAAAAAATACTTCCAAGACCAGCGCCGCTCCTATCCTCTTAAACCACTGCCGCTCCTCTCCTGTTCCAATCCAAAACTAGCGTCGTTCCTCTCCCGTTCTAATCCAAAACCAGCGCCGCTCCTCTCCCTTTCTAATCCAAAACTAGTGCCGCTCCTCTCCTCTTCCATTCGAAAACCAGCGCCGGCGAGTGAAGGTGTTGTGGAGAAGTAGATCGATGGAGGAGTACAACCGATACGTGAGGATTGCAGACGGTGACCCTGTCACGCTAGCTAGGATGTTGGAGATACAGTCTTGGTTTGACAACAAGGACCAACTAGCGGCGACGGCGACATCCATGGCCAAATATCTGCAACAGAGCAAAAAGGCGGCGATACTCCCGAAGGGAGCACGCCGGAGTACATAGAGCTGCTCCTCTGGGCCATGGAGCAAACAGATTCACCGAATTTGATCGTGAGGCAGCGGTGGTGGGAGTATCGATCCCAGATGGAGCATCCACCAGAGATTGAAGGATCGAGCATCTACGGGGTGTCGTTTGTGAGGGTGCCATGCCAGAGCGAGCCGGTGGAGTCTTCGTCGACCGAACCCAACTTCAAGAGGAGAAAAGCAGTTGGCCTGATGATGCTTCCCCTCCATCCTCTCCCTTGCTGTTCACATCGTCTCACGGGGCGGTTGTCTACCGTCGAGGAATAGGAGGGGACTGCGCCCCCCCCCAAGCCCAATAGTCTGGCAAGTTGTGAATTGTTAGGAGGAGCTTATGGTTGTTGTCAGTATTTGCATGTTGTGAATTTTGTTTTGTGTTGTGTATTTTGAGAGTACTTTTAGATATGAATGTCTTTTGAATTTCAGATTTGCATTATTGAGCATATGAAGTATTTTATGGATTCTAGATATCTATTTTAGCACTTAAAATGTAGTTTCATAGGAGTATAAAAGTGCAGACAATGTGATTCTCAGAGAAGAAACTGCAAGTTTCGGTTTCAGATAAGAAACTGCAAGTTTAGTTTCAGATAAGAAACTGCAACTTTTAGAGGTAGAGCATTTATATTAACACGGCCTTTTCAAACAGGGATAACATCATGTTGGAAGTTTTATTCATGGTTGAAAGTGGAACTACCAGCCAGTTAACATCATGTTGATCATCATTCATGCATAGCACGTCTTCATATGATGCAAAGTCAAAAAGATATGCTATTTTCAAAATGCCCACACAATGTCGAGTGTGCGAAAAAATAGAGAAAAGGAGGGACGAAGTTTTGGCAAGTGTTGGATGTCATGTGCGTAGATTACAATGGGGACCCACGTGTCAATAATGGTAGAGGCAAAAAATTTGGAGATATTTTCTCTGCATCAGGTGGAATCGAACCCGGGCGGAACAGCGGTCAGGTAGTGTCACTTGGCCACTGGGCTAGTTCAGTAGTTTCAGTACAAATAAGGCACTGCCTGTGGTGGTCCGATCTTGTCCTGCGCCTTTGTGCGCTCGCCGCGGTGCCGATGTCTGCCGTTGTGAACATGTTGAACAAACGAGAGGAATGTGGAGAGGACTGTACGTGGAGAGGCGGACTGTCGGGACCCACTAGATCTATGGCCGTACGCAAGCAAGTGCCTCATTGAAAAAATACTTCCTCCTAATGTTATACTGACGTTGGGGCCCACGGGTTTGTCAACATAGTTACATTTTTAGGTGCTTCAACATAGTTACTAAAGGAGATAAATTTACAACAAAGCCGGGGAGCTGGCATGTATCATTTATTATCACTGGGGCAGCAAGTATCAGCTGGGTTGTGGGCTGCCCCGTCTAGGCTTTCTTTTTTAACAGCGCAGCCCATGACATGCCGATTTATATTTTCTTGAGGGCCGTCATGTATCGACCGGCCTATGGACCTCCCATCCGAAGTTTTATTTTTCCTGAAACATTGGGAGCCCAACTTATGTTTTTTTTGAAGAAAACGCAGAGGTCTGTTCTATTTTTCCATATAAGAATAGGAACATCTGGTCCAACTTATGTTTCCCTACTAACTATATTATATATATTTAAATTATTTTATATGTTATTATATATTATTATTATTGTCATCATATATTTAACAGATACTTGCATATGTAAGAAAACAATATCCCACATCTTATTAACTTATAAAAATAATTTCTTAACAATAAAATCCTGGATTTTTTTGGCAACGAAAATCCTGGTGATTGTGTACAAAAGCTTGGTAAGATTTAAGGAACAATGTAATAATAAATCACTTATTATTTAAATATATTTATAACAAAATGCCCAGTCCCTGTTTATTTTTTGATAACATTGATGCGCCCAACCCAACATTATAATTAGAATTAGCCCAGCAAAATCATGTATTTCGAGAAAGTGCAAATGGCATGTAATTTTAGGAAAAATATAAATGGGCCAAATGGACGCTGCATTATTTGTTCACCTAGCCCAGCAAATGGACTGTAATTCTGAAAAAAGAGATCAAATTGACTGTAAATTATGAAAAAATGGGTTGAATATGTGCCACATTTTTGGAGGCTGAAATGTGGGCCAATAGGTCGAAGCCAACGCAAGTCGTTGTCAACTTAATCAACAAATGATTCTGACATCGTTAGCCGTTGGATTTACATCAACCGACCGGCATCCACCTTCAAGCTCTTGTCTTCTTCCACCAGTGCCGCCGGGACCACCTACTCCCGCCTCCTGCTGCTAGCAGCTCTGCTTAGCATGCTTCGCTGTGAAGCGCTACCCCACCGCCGGCCAGGCCATCCCTCCACCCCTTCACACCTGCTGTTCTTCTCCACTGACTGTCGAACCACACCGCACCAGAACCAGTTAACCCTCGTACACCTCCCCGTCTGCGACTCCACTCCCCATCTTCCCATCTCCGACTCATTGTTGTCCGGGGCCTTGCCGTCGTCCACCATCTTGGATGCGCTCGGTGCGGCGTGGTCAACTGGTCAACGAATGACATCCATTGGAAGTGGACTGTACGTGGAGAGGCTGGCAGCTGGGTCCATAGCCGCACCCAAGGAAATACCTCATTATTATGTGCAAAATGATGATTCCTCCACCTGATAGCTGGGACCCACCAGAAGGGCCTCTGTATTTCACAAAAAATACGTTCCCCCCGCTGACAGGTCGGACCCACCAGCTATATCTTCGCACGCAAGGAAGTGCCTCCTTATTAAGCACAAAAATATGAATACTCCCCCTGCTAGCTGGGACCCACCATAGTGGGAGGCTGACTTTGGGCCTACTAAGTTGACGCGGGCGGAGTGCATTGTCAACTTAGTCAATATGAATGATTCTAGATCCAGGGGCCGTACGATGTCCATCCAACGGTCGTAGTGGTTCTTCAACCTCTGGTCTTTTTGCTCCAGCCGCCCAAACCAGCGCCAGTCGTGCCGCCTGCTCCTGCCTCCCGTGGCCGGCTATGCTGTCACGGAGGCCTCACGGCCCCCTACTACTCCCACCGCTGGCCAGGCCATCCCTCTACTCACCCACACCGCATGTTATTCTGTAGTGATGGCAACCTCACACTAAAGCCAAACCAGTGAACCCTCTTACTCCTCTCCACGTGAGCATCCACTTCCGCGTCTTCCCCGGCTCCACGTCTTCCCCTTCCTAGGCCTCGCCATCGTCCACCGCCTTGGTGCTCTCGGCGCGGCGTGATCAATGTGGTCAACAAACGACTTCCATCAGAAGAGTACTATACGTGGAGAGGCTGACAGCTGGTTCCACGGCCGCAGCAAGGAAGTGCCTCCTTATTATGCGGAAAATAATGATTCCTCCACCTGACAGCAGGGACCCACTGGACGGACCACCGTATTTCGCGAAAAAAACGTTTCCCCCCTAACTGTTGGGACCCACCAGCTACCTCTTAGCATGCAAGGAAGTGCCTGACAGTCGGGACCCAACTGGTCGAAGCATACGTAGCGTTGTCATTCTGGTCGCGAACGTGTACGTACATACTGGTCGATCGGTCTGTCTGCAGGCTGCAGCGATGAAATGTGGCCGTGTAAGGAAGGGCACATGTCGTAGTAGAGGCGCGCACGTGTCGTAGTATAGGGGCGCACGTAGCATGTACACGTACGTACAGCCACATACGTACATATGAACAGGGTCTCGAACGCCTACTCGCGCATACGTACGGCCAGGGCTCGTGTACATGGCTGGGTCGGAATGGAGAAACTGCGTCGTCGTGTTCATCGGGAGCCAACCGGCTTGGACGGAACAGCCGATCGAAACGAGGCCTGGCGTACCACAGAATGGAGGAAACGGCCTTGTGTTTGACCGGCCACGGTCGAAATGGGATCCTGTTCATTGGGAAGGGTCTGGCGTACCGCAAAACGGAGAAAACGGACTTCTCTTGGACCTCCTATGGTCTAAACGGGGTCCTGATGATCGGGAGGGGTGTGGCATACTGCAAAACGGAGGAAACGGACTTGTGTTGGAGCGCTACGGTCAAAACGGGGGTCCTGTTCATCAGGAGGGGTGTGGCGTACCACAAAATGGGACTCCACGGGATACTGTTCATCTCCACCGCCGACCTCCTCCAGCCTCCACGGGCTACTGTTCATCCATCGTCGACCTCCTCCAGCCTCCACCTACGATTGTTCATCCACGGGCTCCTGTTCATCCAGCCTCCACCGCTCCTCCACCGGTTACTGTTGGAAATATGCCCTAGAGGCAATAATAAATTAGTTATTATTATATTTCCTTGTTCATGATAATCGTTTATTATCCATGCTAGAATTGTATTGATAGGAAACTCAGATACATGTGTGGATACATAGACAACACCATGTCCCTAGTAAGCCTCTAGTTGACTAGCTCGTTGATTAATAGATGGTTACGGTTTCCTGACCATGGACATTGGATGTCATTGATAACGGGATCACATCATTAGGAGAATGATGTGATGGACAAGACCCAATCCTAAGCCTAGCACAAAGATCATGTAGTTCGTATGCTAAAGCTTTTCTAATGTCAAGTATCATTTCCTTAGACCATGAGATTGTGCAACTCCCGGATACCGTAGGAGTGCTTTGGGTGTGCCAAACGTCACAACGTAACTGGGTGGCTATAAAGGTACACTACAGGTATCTTCGAAAGTGTCTGTTGGGTTGGCACGAATCGAGACTGGGATTTGTCACTCCGTGTAAACGGAGAGGTATCTCTGGGCCCACTCGGTAGGACATCATCATAATGTGCACAATGTGATCAAGGAGTTGATCACGGGATGATGTGTTACGAAACGAGTAAAGAGACTTGCCGGTAACGAGATTGAACAAGGTATCGGGATACCGACGATCGAATCTCGGGCAAGTATCGTACCGCTAGACAAAGGGAATTGTATACGGGATTGATTAAGTCCTTGACATCGTGGTTCATCCGATGAGATCATCGTGGAGCATGTGGGAGCCAACATGGGTATCCAGATCCCGCTGTTGGTTATTGGCCGGAGAGTTGTCTCGGTCATGTCTGCATGACTCCCGAACCCGTAGGGTCTACACACTTAAGGTTCGATGACGCTAGGGTTATAGGGAA
>NC_053022.1:105946387-105966222 GCF_003073215.2 Triticum urartu
ATAGCTTCAGAGTCGAGGCGCATATGTGGAAATATGCGCCCTTGATTGTATAGGGCACAGGAATAGTAGCTGCGCTGCTAATAGCTCCAGAACCGATCTAAGGAAATGTGCGGTCTGGTATAAGGGTTCTTGGAGCTGTTGAAGAAGGTATTATGTGCCACAAAGCCATTCGCATTGAAGACCCCAGGTGAAGTGGCAATGCATGGGAAACGTGAAAGTCTTGGCTTGGGCTTTTGGACTTGAGGCCTGTGCTCGACGTGGTACTCAAATTGTGGACCAGTAGCGGGCGGAGGAGTCAGAATGGGCCATCGAACCATAACTGGCCGACCACGATCAAATGCCAGCTCCATTGTGTGAGGTCTTGGAGGGGGAACAGGGGCATTGGCATTGTCTTCATGGGCTTCAGGGGCCACATATGCTTCACGTACTTGGACCTCAGGTGCTGCAGGATTGACTTCAGGTGTTGCAGCATTGACTTCTGGTGCCTCATTGGCTTCCGGCGCCATATTGGCGTCAACCATGATAATGTCATTGGCGTCAGCAGTGATGTTGGTGGTTACTTCAGGGTTGTTAACCTCCACTTCAGAAGCTGGAGGGTCGGTCACGTTCTCCTCGAGAACAACATCTTGGTGAGACGGGGGTGTAGCAACTCTTGTGTCTCTTGAGGCTTCTTCTTCATCGGCTGATGCAGCCAGAATGTCTTCAGCCATTTTGGCTTTAGGTTCAGACACGTGCATTGTGGGAGTGACTTGGGGCCTTGGTCCTTTGTGAAGCCTGCATAATGCGGGCGACGCTTGTGGATATGGAAGTGTATTGGGCCACAAAGTCATCATCATCTTGCACTGTTGGGGTAGCTTGCGTTTGGGGAGAGCTTGGAGTGTCTTGTCTCTGTGGGTGATTAGCCCACGATGCATCCTGAGCAGTTGGCGTCAGAGGACGACCAATGCTGATGAGTTCGTTGTGCGTAAGCACATGCGATGATACCAAGTGGTGCTCGATCTGAGGAAGGACTTCATCATCTTCAACATTGTCATGGTGACCAATGTCTTCAGCAACATGGGGTCAACTGCTGGAATGTCTTCAGCTTCAGGAGCCTCTGTGGAAGCGGGTTCATGAATTACCATCCGTCGTTCTTGATGCGAAGAGGCGGGACAAGCAACCGAGATGGGCTCAACAATAAGGGGCTCTGTGGGAGCAGCCTGATCTTTCTTGGTTTTGCGCTTCTTCTTAGAGGGAGCGACATCAAAGAAGCTTCAGGATGTTTCCTATTTCTGGCTTCAGCCTCGCAGCCCTTGTCTTCTTTAATTCTGAAGCCACTGTGGGGACCTTAGGCTTCGAGCCTGTCATACTGGCTGGGAAGACAATGGGATGTGCTTCCTGCCTTGTTGCTTCGGGTTCGGCCACAGCTGGCTTCTTCTTCTTCTTTTGCAGCCATCCTGGGATCGATGCCAGGACGCCCAAGAGCCTTGCGCTTTTCAGCTTCATTGTAGGCTTGCACGCACTTGTCAGCCAGACTCTTCATGCGCTCACGAGAACCTTTAGCTTCTTCGCGTTTCTTGAGAAAGGCTTCCTTGAGCTCGTGCAGCATAGTCTTGAAGTTCTTGACATCTTGCACGCTGAGCTTTGCCATGTGCTGCTTGAACTGAGCTTTCTCATAGTCGATCTTTTGCTTCAGTTCAACGATGCGCTGAGCTAGAGCTAGCTCAGAAGCAATGGCGCCAGTGAAAGCGACGCTGAGGCCAATTGGAAGTTGCAGATCATCAAAGCTGAGATTGGGGGTTTCAAACCACTCATCAATGAAGTTGTGAAGGATTGCTACGTCAAAGAGAGGCAAATCATTGAAGATTTCTGCTTCTTCTTTGCTCTTGATCAGTTGCTCAAGAGCGTCATCTGCAAGATCTTCATCGCTGGACAGATCAATGGCGTCGTTGCGCAGAATAGCAGCAGCAGTCAGTTCTTGGCTGGTGGGTTGCAAGGGCATCTTTACTCTCGAGGGCTTGGAGATGCGTGACAAATCTTCAGACTGCACACTGTGTTCAGGAGGTGCAGTGGCCAGAGGCTTCGCCTGTAAGACCTTTGGTGCAGGAGCAGGCTTTGAAGCTTTAGGCTTCTTCAGTTTCTTTGGCTTCGGCGGTGCAGGCGCTTCATCAGATTCAGCGTCATCTGCAGGCTCATCCACGGCTGTCCCTTGAACCATGATATGAGTGATGAGACCTTCCAGGTTGTAGAAGGGCCCAACAAGATTGGGTTCAGCTTCGCGTGTGCCATCAGCACGAGGAGCAGAGGGGCCTGGATTGAAGTCTAAGCCTCGTGACTTCTTGTTCTCTTTGGCCGAGTTCCTGGCAAACTGAAGGTTGCTTGAACAGATTATCATCGCGGCACCACAGTAATGAAGATGGGTCTGCATCGCAGGCTGGTCCACGGACCATGCAAGGATAGAAGCCTTGTTCAATGGCTTCAGCTCTGGACTTGGGTTGAAGATTTCTGTATAGAATGTCTCCCCATGGTCGTTTGATGGCATTCTTCTCAGCATACTCCTGGGTCACGAACCTGTACTTGAACCACTGTTCTGCCCAATATCTTCGAATCCATTGGATTCGAGTTTTTCGCTGATTGTAGTCCTCCTCTGGATCTGTCTTGTACATCTCATAGAGGTTAGGAGGCAAATCTCTTGAGGTGTTGCCACGACGCTGTCTGCCACCCTTTTATAGGTTTCTCTGGTGCCATGAAGCTTAAACTGAAGGGCTTCAAACATTTAAAGGCTTCCTCTTTCTGGTCAAACAGAACACTAGAAGTAAAATTTACATCCAGGTCCGTAGACGACCTACCAACGACTACAAGCACTGAAGCGAGCCGAAGGCGCGCCACCGTCATTGCCCCTCCCTCGTCGGAGGCGGGCAAACATTGTTGTAGTAGACAGTCGGGAAGTCGTCGTGCTAAGGCCCCATAGGACCAGCGCACTAGAACAGCAACCACCGATGAAGAGAAGCATAGACCGGAAGGACCAACCTGCAGACACACAGACGTAGACGGACAAAGACCGGATCCAGTCGGATCCATCGAAGACAAACACCGACCGGATCCCACGAGATCCGCCGGAGACAAACCTCTACACGCCTTCGGCGATGCTTGAAACATCACCGGGATGAGGGCTAGGCAGAAAGGACCTTATTCCATCTTCAAAAAGCCGCCATCGCCTTATTTTTTCTGCATGGCACAAACCCTAACAAAACTCAAAAAAACACTCTCGCCGGCAAGGGCCGGGATCCGCCCTCCCTCCATGATTCAAGGACCATAGAGATGAGGCGGACCGGCAGCACCGGCGAGAGGCAAGGAAACCCTAGATGGGAGTTCGGCAGGAGTGAAGGGTCACGTGTCTCTATTTCTTTTTGAAGTACATAGATTTGTTCACCCGTGCGTTCTACCCACAGCCAAATTATAGCGTTCAAGAAGAAGAGAAGGAGTACTGCATCAGAAAGTTTTCTTTTCGAAACGACTGCATCAGAAAGTGACCGCACACGAAATTGCACATAACCTCTCTATTCATCTGTACAATCGCATAACTCTGTACAATCCGGGGAGAAGACCTGGGAAGAAAACCCAGTATGAAGCTACCAAGTAAAAAGCTAATCTGATGGTTCTGAACTCTGAAGGAAGGGGCGTCCGTGCAAGTGTATCTGACAGACAGCCGACGGCGTCTTTGATGGGAGCTTCAGTTGTAGGCGCCGAAGCTGGTGCGGCCTGACGCTCTCTTGTCCGCGCCGGCGCCGGCGTTCCTGGGCGCCATGAGGTTGCTGATGGTCCGCATGATCTGCCGCTTCAGCTGCCCCCTCTTCAGCGGAGGCCTCCTCTCCTTTGCGCTGCCGTAGTTGCTGATGCCGCTGTTGCTGCTGTACGAGTGCTCCATGGCTCTGCTTTCTGTGTTGTCCTTCCTCCTCTTCTTGCTTTCTCTCTTCTTCTTCTTCTTCTTCTTCTTCTTCTCTTTCTTCGCTGATGCCGCTGTTGCTGCTGTACGAGTGCTCCATGGCTCTGCTTTCTGTGTTGTCCTTCCTCCTCTTCTTGCTTTCTCTCTTCTTCTTCTTCTTCTTCTTCTTCTTCTCTTTCTTCTTTTGTGTGAGTGTGTGTGTGTGAAGAGAACATGGGAAGGTGAAAAGTATTTATAGGCGAACCAAACCATCATCTGTGCTCTGTCAATACCGGCGCCTTGCCGCACATGTTAAATTTGTCTTGGGAAAATAATTGACCACTTGTGGGCTGTGATGTGGCCCATGATGTATGTGCCGGCACGGCACTAGCCAGTAGGCACACGAGTGCTCCGTAGAACGAAAACGACTGGAGTGATCATCAGTTCATCACCAAGGGCAAGGGAGATGGCCGGGGGCATCTTTGAAGACAACTTAATGAATCATCCAAAGATCACTGACCGGTCGTCAGTCCAGACCGCATTCTCGCCCATGCAGAATAGAAATTCACGGTGTCATCCAGACGCCTCCATCGTGCCAACGAGTTGAAAACGAGTGTGCATGGATTCTACACATCCTCTAAATCATCGACAATTAATATAAATCGAAGGAAGTATTAGGTTTGTTCAGTCGACTCGGATAATTCAGGATGCCAAGAGCAAGGCTGGGCTGGCGAGGGACCGGGTGACCGTTTCCTCCGAGAGCAGCGCCGCCCCTTGACTATTTCGTCTGAGAGGAGAGATGCATGTGACCGTGACGGCTCACTGATTTGTACAGCAGCGAGTTTCAAGGTTCAAGGATCAGTGCATCGCTCGTGGTGCGGTGCTGCTGGTGGCGCTATGCTAGCTAGCCTGCCTGCCTGCCTGGGGTGTCAACTTGGGTGACCCCACGACGTGGTCGACCGAAATATCTTGACCGTGACCTTATCCGCTACGTACCTCTTCTTGATTTTGGCAAGATATTTGTACATCTCGCGAGCGCTGATTGCGTTCAATTAGTTATTGGAGGTTACCGTCAGTAGTACTTGCTAGTGCCGTCTAAATGAGAAAGAGAGAGACACTGGAGCTCTAATTGAGAGCATCGGTCTCCTGTAATTTTGCCACTCGGCGCATCTTCAACAGCAACACGTAAATTTCTTTCCGCACCCGTCCGTAAACAGGGATCAATCCGCGGACACAGATACGAAAAGACGACATTCAATTGTAGTCTGTATGTGTCAGTAAATTCAAATTCAAATCTACGTTGATCCATACAATGTGTTGGATCTCGCGCCGGATTGCATCCCCGATCACAACCAAAAGAAGGCAAATATGCTTAGTTTTTACATATCCGAATCCAAAAGAATATCAGTCAGGTAGTCCATGCATTTCTGCCTGCCGGATCGGCCATCCCAGCAAGCTGCCTCCCGATCAAGGAGGTGCCGTCGCCACCGCGTAGACAGCCTCCGCGTCGGTGTCCGTCTCCGCCTCCACCGCGTTCTCATCTTCCGCCGCCGCCAACTCATCTTTTTGTCGCTCCAACATTTGGTAGTGGGCGGATTGCACGGCAATTCTAGCGCCGGCATCCAAAGAGTCGATATTCAAGGTCAACATCCTGGCGTCCTCCACCTTGGCGGTGATCTTCACCCTCTTTTCCTCGAGCGTGGCCTTCTTCTCCTCAAGTGCCGCCTTCCTCTCTTCGATCATGGTCCTCCTATGTTCGAGCTTGATCTTCTTCTCCGTCGCCTCCATCAACTGCTTGAACCTTTCCTCCTTCCTCTCCTCCATGATGTCCGAGCGCCTCACGCATGCCTCTTCCTTCTTCGCCAAGATCTCCCCGAACCTCTCCGTCAGCTTGGCCGCCGCATCTTCTCGCTTCGCCCTCTACTGCTCCCACTTCTTGCCCCACAGATTTCTTCTAACCTTCTTCGGCGGTTCTTGGGCTGGGTCGGTAGGGTCACCAGTTTGTTCCTCGTTAGCTTGGGTGGCGGTCTTGGCAATAAAAATGTTCCACTTCGGTTGCCCATTCAATTTCAACAAACAATGCATGACGGTGGATGACTTCTTCTTCAACTTCTTGTACACCACACAAGCACGAGTAGTGAAAGAGCATGGTGCCCCCATGTGTGGTTTTGGTACTACCTCCGTCTAGGTGAATAAGTCATTCACGTAGTTTTAGGTCATTGATTTGAGGAATCAAATATGTGTTATATGTAATGAAAAGTATATCACTAGATTTGCACACAGATATAGTTTCTAAATATATATTTTTTTGTCACATATAATACATATTTAGTAATTAAATTGTCGACCTAGAACTACGTGAATGACTTATTCACCGAGACGGCGGTAGTAATAGATGACATTCTCTATGGAATAATGGTTCTTGATTTATATTCATAGGATTTGTCCATAGGCATTTCTTGAAGTCCATTTGTTGGTTTCAAGGATTTTATGTGGTGACCAAGATGCTATTCAAGGAATTATCCAAGGATTGGTCATAGAGAAGTCATGATACAAGGTTGATCATGACTAAGTCAAAGAATGAATCAAGTTGGTCAACACACAAAGCATACAAGATGTGTCGTGAGGGATCAAGTGATCCCTTGGTATGGTATGCATTGTCCATTATGCTTTGTGTACTAATCCATGCTCTACGTGAGGGTTCTATGTGGGTTTAGGTATGTTTTGAAGGAAATATGCTCTAGAGGCAATAATAAAGTTGTTATTTATATTTCCTTATATCATGATAAATGTTTATTATTCATACTAGAATTGTATTAACCGGAAACTTAGTACATGTGTGAATACATAGACAAAGAGAGTGTCACTAGTATGCCTCTACTTGACTAGCTCGTTAATCAAAGATGGTTAATTTTCTTAGCCATAGACATGAGTTGTCATTTGATGAACGGGATCACATCATTAGAGAATGATGTGATTGACATGACCCGTCCATTAGCTTAGCACTATGATCGTTTAGTTTATTGCTATTGCTTTCTTCATGACTTATACATGTTCATATGACTATGAGATTATGCAACTCCTGAATACCGGAGGAACACTTAGTGTGCTATCAAACGTCACACCATAACTGGGTGACTATAAAGATGCTCTACAGGTGTCTCCAATGGTGTTTGTTGAGTTGGCATAGATCGAGATTAGGATTTGTCACTCTGTGTATCGGAGAGGTATCTCTGGGCCCTCTCGGTAATGCACATCACTATAAGCCTTTCAAGCAATGTTTCATTAAAGAACGAGTAAAGAGACTTGCCGGTAACGAGATTGAAATAGGTATTGAGATACCGACGATCGAATCTCGGGCAAGTAACATACCGATGACAAAGGGAACAACGTATGTTGTTATGCGGTTTGACCGATAAAGATCTTCGTAGAATATGTAGGAACCAATATGAGCATCCAGGTTCCACTATTGGTTATTGACCGGAGATGAGTCTCGGTCATGTCTACATAGTTCTCGAACCCGTAGGGTCCGCACGCTTAACGTTCGATGACAATCGATATTATGAGTTTATGTGTTTTGATGTACCGAAGGTTGTTCGAAGTCCCGGATGTGATCACAGACATGACGAGGAGTCTCGAAATGGTCGAGACATAAATATTGATATATTGGATGACTATATTCGGACACCGGATGAGTTCCGGGTGTCACCGGATATATATCGGAGTGCCGGAAGGGTTACCGGAACTACCGGAGAAGTAATGGGCCTTATTGGGCCTAGGGGGAGAGAGAGGAGCTGCCAAGGGCTGGCTTCCCCTCCCCATGCGCCTAGTCCTAATTGGACTAGGGGGAGGGGCGGCGCCCCCTCCTTCCTTCTCTTCACCCCTCCTTCCTTCTTCTCCTAGTAGGACTAGGAAAGGGGGGAGTCCTACTCCTACTAGGAGGAGGATTCATCCCCCCTTGGCGCGCCTATGAGGGCCAGCCGGCCTCCCCCTCCCTCCTTTATATACGTGGGGAGGGGGCACCCTAGAACACATCAAAGTTGCTTGTTTAGCCGTGTGCGGTGCCCCACTCCTTAGAATTCCACCTCGGTCATATCGTTGTAGTGCTTAGGCGAAGCCCTGCGTCAGTAACTTCATCATCACCATCATCACGCCATTGTGCTGACGAAACTATCCCTCGGCCTCAACTGGATCAAGAGTACGAGGGACGTCACCGAGCTGAATGTGTGCAGATCGCGGAGGTGCCGTGCATTCGGTACTTGATCGGTTGGATCGCGAAGACGTTCGACTACATCAACCGCGTTTCATAAACGCTTCCGCTTTCGGTTTACGAGGGTACGTAGACATACTCTCCCCTATCTCATTGCTATGCATTGTAACGGCCTCGATGCGGCTATATCTCCCACGTGTCGAATCACGACTTAGAGGCATAACCGCATTGAAAGCAATGTCGCAAGTGAGGTAATCTTCACATAACCCATATAATACATAAGGGAAAGAGATACATAGTTGGCTTACAATCGCCACTTCACACAATTACATGAATAAAGCATTACATCATACAATACACAAGGTCCGACTACGGAACCAAAATAAAAGAAGACTACCCCAAAGCTACACAGATCCCCGATCGTCCCGACTGGGCTCCACTACTGATCAACTAGAACGAAACAACACAAAGGACAAGATCTCATCGAGCTCCTCCTTGAGCTTGTTTGCGTCACCTGCTCGGTAAAATCAGCACCTGCAAACTGGTTTTGGAAGTATATGTGAGTCACGGGACTCAGCAATCTCGCACCCTCGCGATCAAGACTATTTAAGCTTATAGGAAGGGTAAAAGATATGAGGTGGAGCTGCAGCAAGCGACTAGCATATATGGTGGTTAACATATGCAAATGAGAGCGAGAAGAGGAGGCAAAGCACGGTCGAGAAACTATGATTAAGAAGTGATCCTAGAACAACGTACGTCAAGCATAACCCCAACATCGTGTTCACTTCCCAGACTCCGCCGAGAAAAGACCATCACGGTTACACACGCGGTTGATATATTTTAATTAAGGTCAACTTCAGGTTTTCAACAACCGGACATTAACAAATTCCCATCTGCCCATAACCGTGGGCACGGCTTTCGAAAGATCATATCCCTGCAGGGGTGTCCCAACTTAGCCCATCACAAGCTCTCACGGTCAACGAAGGATATTCCTTCTAGCGGGAAGACCCGATCAGACTCGGAATCCCGGTTACAAGACATTTCGAGGTAAAACAAGACCAGCAAGACCGCCCGATGCGCCGACATCCCTGATAGGAGCTGCACATATCTCGTTCTCAGGGCAACACCGGATGACGCTCCGTACAACTAAAACCAGCCCTCAAGTTTCCCCGAGGTGGCGCTGCAAAGGACTCTAGTTCGGACCAACACTTAGACAAGCACTGGCCGGGGGGTTAAAATAAAGATGACCCTCAGGTGCGCGACTCCCAAGGGAAAAAGGCTAGGTGGCAAATGGTAAAACCAAGGTTGGGCCTTGCTGGAGGAGTTTTATTCAAGGCGAACTGTCAAGGGGTTCCCATTATAACCCAACCGCGTAAGGAACGCAAAATCCGGGAACATAACACCGATATGACGGAAACTAGGGCGGCAAGAGTGGAACAAAACACTAGGCAAAAGGCCGACCCTTCCATCCTTTACCAAGTATATAGATGCATTAATTAAATAAGAGATATTGTGATATCCCAACAAGTAAACATGTTCCAACAAGGAACAACATCTCCATGTTCCAACAAGGAACAAACTTCATCTTCACCTGCAGCTAACAACACTATAAGAGGGGCTGAGCAGAGCGGTAACATAGCCAATCAACGGTTTGCTAGGACAAGGTGGGTTAGAGGCTTGGTTCAACAATATGGGAGGCATGATAAGCAAGTGGTAGGTATCGCAGCATAGGCATGGCAAAAGAGCGAGCAACTAGCAAGCAAAGATAGAAGTGATTTCGAGGGTATGGTCATCTTGCCTGAAATCCCGCAAGGAAGAAGAACGAGTCCATGAAGAAGACAAACGGACGAAGTCGAACGAATCCTCACAACACGACGTTACCGGATTACCGAGAAGAAGTACACCGGAAAAGGAAGCAAACAACATAGTAAACAACCACCACATAAGCATGGCACGATGCGCAAACAAGTATGATGCATGTCCGGTTTAATGAGGCATGGCATGGCAAAGGTGCACAAACAACCCTACAAATTAAGTGGAGCTCAATATGCAACTCCGTTGCATATTGACGAAACACCACGTGACTTATTTAGTTCGATGTTTTATGTACCCAACAATATTAAATGTTGTTAACACTGCAAGAGGGAAGCCTCAGCACCTGGCTCCTGAATCTGGCTCCAGGCACGATTTCCTCCTGGGACCAGATGCGCACCCGCTTCATCGCCAACTTCCAAGGTACTCGCGACCGGCCACCCGCCGTGAGCGACATGCGCCGCATCAAGCAACAACCCGGAGAGACCCTGCAAAAGTACATCCAGCGCTTCAACAGCGCGCGCCTCAAGATCCCCAAGGTGTCCGAGGAGGCCATCATCTCGGCCTTCTCCGATGGCGTGCGCGACGTCAAGATGAAGGAGGAGCTGGCGATGCATGAAGACCTCTGCACCTCCCTGGAGCTGTTCAACTTGGGCAACAAGTGCGCCAGGGCTGAGGAGGGACGTCTCTCCCTCCTCGAGCTGCCTGCCGCAGACCCAGAAGAGAAGAAGCCCAAGGCCAAGGATGTGAAGCGCAAGGGGGCTGCCGTGCTCGCGGCAGAACCAGACACCAAGCGGGGCAGAGATCAGCCCGAACCTCCAAGGCAGCCGGTACTGTGTGTACCACGACCTCCACACCCACAACACCAACGAGTGTCAAGAGCTCCGCGCCGTGCGAGAAGGAAGGATCGACCGTCGCCCTGACCGTGCTGACCGGGGCTACGGCCGAGGAGGAGGAAGAAACCCAGGGCGCTGGGAAGACCGCGGCACATGCCAGGGGTGGCGCGATCAGCCTCGCGAGAACCGCTGGCGGGACCTGCCTCGTGAGGGAGACTGGAGGGATCAGCCTCGTGAGGAGCGCCCTCACGGCAACGCAGGCCTACCTCCTCTGCCGCCTCCACCAAGAAGGAACGAAGACCGCCACCAAGACGAGGGGGCTGGGGGCTTCCAGGAGCCGCGCGCAATCGCCTGCATCCTGGGCGGAGCTCAAGCCCCAGCCTCCCAACGTATCTTCAAGCAGTTTGCCCGCGAGGTGGATGCAGTTCTCCCTAAGCTCGAAGCAACGCGCCCCCTCAAGTGGTCGGCGTGCGCCATCACGTTCAGCTCAGCAGACCAGCTCAAGTGCTCGGCCACAGCCGGAATCCTCCCGATGCTTTGCTCCCAGTCATCAGCAATGTGCTGGTCACCAAGACCCTCATCAACGGAGGGGCAGGGCTCAACGTCCTGTCCGTGGAGACCTTCAACAACCTCCAAGTGCCCTATGACCAGCTTCAGCCAACCAAGCCTTTCTCCAGAGTCACTGACGGTTCCACAGTCCCGATCGGGCAGGTCCGCCTCCCTGTCACCTTCGGGGCTCGCAGCAACTACCGCACCGAGCTCATCGACTTCGACGTCGCCAACATCCACCTGCCGTACAACGCCATCCTCGGGTACCCCGCGCTGGCCAAGTTCATGGCCGTGACTCACCACGGCTACAACGTCCTCAAGATGCCAGGAAGTGGCGGCGTCATCACGGTGCCCTGTGAAGAGAGAGATGCGTGGTGTTCCCTGGAGCGAGCCTTTCAGGCCGCGTCGCTAGAAGACCCCGATCGCGGAAGCAGGAGGCTTCCTGAGACCACCCCCAAGAAGAAGAAGATGTCGCCAGGCTCAGCCCCTCGGGAGGCAGGCCCCTCAGGGCCCGTGTCTGCCCGGGAGGACCCTCCTTCCATCGCATAGGAAAGCGCGCCCGGCGCCCTCCTCAGGCAGGGCTCGAGGGCTCTCACCTGGAGGGCCACCGACCTAGCCAGGGTCACGAGGGAGGCGCTTGGGCACCGCGTGGAGGCATGCTTCGAAGCACATTTCCCTCGAGAAGGAGCCAGGCAAGGAAGGCCAGACCAGCAGGAGTTCGTCAACAAGGCCATCCAAGAACTGCGGGAGCCAAGGATCATGAGAGGTTGCCGTCGTCTACCAGCTGCGGCCCCACATCCAGGCGAGGATGGTGGGCTGTGCGTCTACGTCGACGTACCAGGGCTCAATCATATCGCCACAACGGAGCGCCTCTGGCCCTCGCGAGTGGGGCGCTGCGGAGGTCCGCCCCACAGCTATGTTCGCATGCCTTACGGCCTGTCGAGCGTGGCTGCGGTGTACCAGCGCCTCATGAGGGGCATCATGGAGGCTCAGGAAGACAGGCGCTCCGTGGCGCTGGCGGAGATGGAAACAGCTCGCGAGGAGTCACCAGTGCCTCCAGAGCCTCCCGAGGCCCCGGGGCCTGGGGGCTCGTGAGGATCGGCTTCCGCAACCCACCGAGCCTGCTGCACCAACGCCACTTCGCCAACGACATCCCCAGGTGACATCTTCCAAGTCTCATTCCCAGCTGGGGGCGCCCTCCCAGGGTTGCATCACCCCAGGCCGCGTGGGTCTGTCCCTGCGGCATGTATTTGCTTTTACCTTTCGGTCGGTTAGTTTGCCTTGTTGGGGGCGCCCCTCGGGCTACATCATCCCCAAGCCGCTGGGGCTAGGCCCAGCGGCGTGTATCTCCATCGGGCTTATTTCCAACTATGCGTTCGCCTATCATGCTTGATTACTTGATGCCTGTCCACGGCATCCCTTCTTCTCCATGTCGACTACTTGCACGTTAAAGGGGGGGGTGCCTGAGCATCGCGACTCAGGGCTCTTACTGGCTCTCCAGCCCTCACCCTCTGGTCTTGTCCACGGCATCGCGACCTGGCATACCAGTGACGGCTGAGACAAGATCGAGGGCCGGGACCCGAGGACGTAGAGTACCGGCATCTAACCAAACCCTGCAGGGACACATCTCAAGACACGGCCCAGTGCCGGGCGCAACCCGCCCAGAGGTAGGGCCTCGTGAGTCCCGCGCTGGCTCACGGGTGCCCAGATACACCTCACCTAGCTCTACCATGCCAGCCATGTGTCAGGGCGGGGCTGTATACGCCCCGGGGGCTCCTCCCGGAGGGGGCCCCCTCCCACGTACCAGTGGAAGCACCATGCTCCGCGCTGGCTGACGACACTGCCGAGGAGCGGCTATGCCCGTACACATACGGAAGCGCTATGCTCCGCGCTGGTGATAAACAACTGAGGGTGGCCTCCGGGCCGCATACCTCAGGGAGCCCAGAGCTCAGTGTCTAGCCTCATCGCAACGCCTCCCCTCGGGAGTGCCGCGCGAGGGGGCTGGGCACGGGGGCTACGCCTGGGTCACGCCCAGACGTACGCCGCCCAGCCAGGCCGGGCCTGGTTCGTCGCGCGTCTCTCCCCGAGCGGAGCCAAGGTATGAAGGCCGTTTGAGCGTCAAGGGGGACCCCTGAGCATCGCGACTCAGGGCCTAACTGGTCCCGTAGCCCCTCACTCCTTAGTTCCGAAAGGCTAATGCTGGGTGAGGTTACGCGCGGGGCCGGGCTCTGCAGACGTAGAACCCCCGCCTACATTTCCCCCCCCCTGCAGACGTTAGAACGGTTACCCACGCTTACATCACGCCTCATCACCCGCTGTCGCGTCAAGGGGGACTCCTGAGCATCGCGACTCAGGAGCCTAACTGGCTCCGTAGCCCCTCACTCCTTAGTTCCGAAAGGCTATGCTGGGTGAGGTACGCGCGGAGTCGGGCTCTGCAGACGTAGAACGGAAGATCCACCTACATCACACCTCCCTACTTGTTGTTCGTGCGCCAAGGGGGACTCCTGAGCATCGCGACTCAGGAGCCTAACTTGTCACGTAGCCCCTCACTCCTTTGGTCCCGTCCTGGTTTCCGGTCGGGGCTAATGCTGGGTGAGGTACGCGCGGGGCCGGGCTCTGCCGGCGTAGAACACAAGCAAGTAGGGAAGAAAAGCATAAAATTCAAGGAATTTAAAAGCAAATATTACAGTCCATACTGTCGTCTATACCAAACGCAAGTTTAAATGCCTCCCCAGAGCGTGATACATGTGCAGGAACAAGAAGAACAGGATGGAACGGAGTCACTTGTCGGCGGTGGCTTCGCCTCATGGAAGGCAGGGTCGGCAGCGCCTTGCTTGGCTTGGTGCTGAAGGCCCGGAACTTCCCCAGCAGCGCCTCCGCGCGCCCCTTCACGGCTTCGACAGCGGCGGCAGCACCCTCGCCGCTCACACGGTTCCAGCAGGCCGTCGAGGTCGGCGCTGGGATCGCGAAGGTAGATGTGGGCGAAGACCCGCGTCAGCGCAGCAGAAGACAGGACACGCGCCTCGGCCTCGGCCGTGGGGCCGATGCCAAGGGCGACATCCCAAGAGCCTTAACCAGGAAGGGAAGCAGCTTGGCGGGGCCGTCCTCGTCACCGGCTAGCGGGCTGTCCAGGCCGCTCTCGTAAAGCATCTTCAGCGAAGCACGGCATCTTTCTCCATGTCCGCGAAGGCCACGCGATCCTCGGCGAGGACCCGGGCCTTGGCGTCCAGCTCGACCTTGTCACCTCCAGCTCCTCTTCAAGCGCGCCTAGGTGGTCGCGGCGCTTCTTGAGCTTGGTCCTCCCGGTCCGAGCGCCGCCTCGCGCGCCTTCGCCCCCTTCTCCTGCCTTGCGAGGCGGACCTCCTCCTTGAGCTCGGCCAGCCTTGCAGCTCGTCCTCCACGCCTTGCAGGGGTCAACGAACTTCAAACCACTCTCCAGGGCTTTCGTCCACGAAGCGGCCCTTGCTCACCGAACGGCACCTCCTCATCACAGCCCGCGGGCCTGAACACGCCGCACCCGAACAATCGAAGCAAAATCGGAGCGAAATTCCCACCCCGAAAGCCCAGTTTTTCCAGGCGCCCGGCACCAGGCGAGGGGTTTTCCCCCCGCTGCCGAGAGATGCACTGCCCTGCAGCCCGGTTCCAAGCCCTCCCAAACAAAACGCCGTTGGCTCCAGGAGGGGAAAAAGAAGGCCGGCAAGAAAAACATTTTTGGTTGCCCCTCCCCAGAACAGCCAAAAGGAAAAAAGGAAAGTTTAGGGGGAAAAAAAAAAAAAGAGCAACCGGTTCCCAAGCGGAAAAAAACGGGAAATGGAAGAAAAAAGGTTCAAGCGGCGGCCCGAGGCCGCCGTTGTTTCCCCGAACTGGCCGGAGGGGTCCCGCTTTGCGCCTCCAACCAAAACGCCCCGTAAGCCACGCCGCAGAAACAGGGGAGCCCCCCCAAAAAACGTCAAAGGAAGAGCTTTTGGGGGCCATGGCGGGCCCCTGAAGCGCCCCCGCCAAGCCATGGCCCCCCAGGGGCCCCGCCCCAGGCCCCGACCGGGCAAGGGAGAAGCCCGCGCACCGCGGTCCACCCTCCTCCGCATAGGCGGAGGCGCTAGCCGCGGATGGAGCCTCAGGAGCCCCCTTTGCTTCTTCGCCACGGGCGCCAGCCTATTCAAGAGAAAGCAATATCAAGCCCGTCGGCGGAACGAGAAAAGAACAAGGATCAAGCGCTTACGGGTCATCGCCGGTGAGCTCGGGCAGCCTCCGGCCAAACTTCAAGCCAAACAGCCGGCTGGAAGGGTCGACCTTGGAAGCAGAAGGCGCGTCTGCGGACTGCCTTGGGGCAGGGGCAGACCCGCGGGGGATCAGCCTGGTCCTGTCCTTCTTCGGGATCGGGGGTGAGCTCCCGCTACCCAGCACGTCATCATCATCATCATCATCATCATCATCATCGCTCGGCGAAAGGGGGCGGGGGCGGGCGCGGAGGGAGGGGAGCCCTCGACTCTCCGTCGGTCGCCCCAGAATCGGGCCCCTCTCCCCGCTCCTCTTCGTCCTCCTCCTCGCTGGAGTCGCCGGAGGGCACGTCCACTGGCCCTCCAGAAGACGCCACGGGCACGAGCCCGTCCCCGTTGAAAACAGGCATGGACTTCACCACCCGCTTCCAGTCGTCGCGAAGGAACAAGGGCTTGGGAGCGCCCTCCAACCTTGCCACCTCGCCCCCAACCAGAGATTGAAGAACCGCGGTCATGTCCTCTTCGTCCACATCCGTGGGGCTCTAATGAGGCCTCCACATTGGAGGAGAGTACCGCCGGAGTGGAGCTAGCTGGTACTCCAAGAACTCCTTCAGCAGCGACACACCGGTCAACTTCGCCGCCGTCATGCAGGCCGGCCTCAAGTCCGCGTCCATCTTCTCCAACACCAACTTCGCGCGGGGATCCGTGAGCTCCTCCCGGCACCAGTCGCCGGAGCTCACGGGCTGCTCCGTGGGCAAGATCGGCCGAGGGTGGATGCGTCCGGCATCTACCAAGACCCACTTGCTCCGGAAGCCATCAGCCCTCTTCCCGGGACTCGAGATGGCGATGGTGCTGCTATACGCAACGAAGCTCGCGCACGCGGAAGGGGAACTGCCAGAGGTCCGGAGGTAGAAGTAGTGGCGCAGCAAGGCCACCGAGGGCTGCACCCCTACGTGGGCCTCGCAGTAGTAAGCGAAGATCGCCAGAAGAAGGACAGAGTTGGGGTGGAGATGCAGAGCCTGCAAGTTGTAATGGCGAAGGACAGAGAAGAAGAACTCGGAGAAGGGAGGCACCAAGCCCGCTGCAATGGAGCTTACAAAGAGAGGATAAAAGGTGCTCCCTCGGCCTTCAAAGGTGGCGGAGCCGACCTTGAACACCTCCATCCCGTCGATGCCCTGCGCCGCCGCCATCCGGCGCAGCCGGGTAAGGCTGGCCTTGGACACATTCGGCGGGTCCAGGGCAGGAGAGTACCAAGCTTGGGCCGGAGGCTGACGAGGCGCCATGGCTTCCTAGGTCGCGCAACCGGAGTAGATCTGGAAGTTTGGAGGAAGAAAGGGGAGGCGCGAGAAAGGGGATCTGAGCAGCAACCGGAGAAAGCAAGGGCAAGGTCTGGGCAGATGCCGCTCCCTTATCAACCCGCGCGGTTGCTGAGGCACCCACGTCCAGTCAACCGCCACGCGGCGTCCAAGGCCGCAGGCAGTTAGGGCCCGCGGCACTTCGCCCTTGCCCTTTCGCCTCTCGGCACGGCCAAGTCCATGCGCGCCTTGGGCCCGGGGGCTACTGTCGGTGTTCTGGGAACAGGGGTCCCTAGACTTGCCTGCCTGCGGCCTGCGGCATGGCGCAATGGGGGCCCAACACGGCCCGTCTTCATCAGCACAAGACTCAAGACCCTCGCGAGGGGCCAAGCCTCGTGAGGCGGACGACACGGCGCTTCCTCAGGTGCAGCCTCATCAGGCTGGCTCGCGAGGAGGCGGAGAGTTCAACGTGGGGTACCTCGCGAGGTGCCCCTGACGTAAGCCATGACGACTCAGGGCACCAGGCGGGTGCCAGCGCGCGCAGCGTCCTTCTTTCCTCTTTGGTGCAAAGGGGGCAAGCGCAGCCGCGGAGTACCGAGGCATTAGGCAAAGGTTGCCACTTCGGTGCAACGAGACCAAGACCAGGAGGACTACGAGACGAAGGTCACCATGGAGCCCAGCACGGCGTCATCACCAGAGCCTTTGGCAGGCGAAGACTGCTTTTGTCAGGATAAGTGTACTCGCTGTCCCCCTTCAAATTAGCCCGCCATTGTTGGATCCCTTCCCGCTCAATATTTGGGAAGAGGACCAGGGCCTCTATAAATAGGACTAGCCACCCACATTGCAAGGGGTTCCGAATGATCAGCAAGTGAGAGAGAGAGAGAAGTGACCGAACCCCCTAACGGTTCATCACCCCAGCCAAGAATAGACCCTCGCGAGGCTGTTCTTCCCTGTATTGTTCATCATCACCAGCCCCAGGAGGCAATCCACAAACCACACACTGGAGTAGGGTATTACACCACATCGGTGGCCCGAACCAGTATAAATCTTGTGTCTCTTGCGCAGTTCTTTTAGTAGTTTTAGATCCTTGCGAGACGGTGAGGTTGAAGGCGTAATCTCCGCGCGCACCCAGTGTTCGAACCTTAAGGGTCTGCCGGAACCCGAAATCCGACACCAGGGGCTTGGCCCTGTGCGGCCACTCCTCTTCGCCGTCGTCGGCGTTGGTGGAGCCGTCCGGAGGAAGGGTTTTCCCCTTCTTGGACCCTTCGGCCTCCCCAGTTGGGGCGGCCTTCCTTTTCTTCTCTCCCCCCGCTAGAGGGGGAGAGGTCTCTTCTTCCTCCTCCTCGTCTTCACGGGAGGGGTGTGTCTTGGAGTCGTCGGATGATGAATGCGACACCCCCAGGCGCCGGGCACTCTTCCGAGTCCCCGTGGCCTTCTTCTCCGGCACCACATAGGGTGCCGGAACCAGTAGCTTCGCCAAGCGAGCGTCCGCTGGGCCTTCGGGCAAAGGAGCCGGACAATTGATCTGTCCGGACATCTCCTGCCAATCCTGTCAAAGGTAAGGGAGCTTAAGATCTCGCGTGGAGTCAAACTATGAAAAACTAATACCCTGTAAAAGGTAAATACAGCTTACCGCACGAGCACGACGCTACGTGCTGAATCCGCGATCCTCGGTAGCGGATGCGGGGGCCTCGGCGCCCTTGAAAAGCACCTTCCAGGCATCTTCGTACGTTGTGTCGAAGAGCCTACTTAGAGTTCGGTGTTGCTCCGGGTCGAACTCCCACAGGTTGAAAGCCCGTTGTTGACACGGGAGGATCCGGCGGATGAGCATAACCTGGACTACGTTGACAAGTTTGAGCTTCTTGTCCACCAGGGTTTGGACGCATGTTTGGAGTCCAGTCAGCTCTCCTTCTTTACCCCACGACAGGCCCATCTCTTTCCAGGAGGTGAGCCGCGTAGGGGGTCCGGCTCGGAACTCGGGGGCTGCGACCCATTCAGGGTCGCGCGGCTCGGTGATGTAAAACCACCCCGATTGCCACCCCTTTAGGGACTCCATGAAGGAGCCCTCGGGCCATAGGGCGTTGGGCATCTTGCCCACCATGGCGCCTCCGCACTCCGCCTGAGTGCCGCGCACCACCTTTGGCTTGACATTGAATGTCTTGAGCCATAGGCCGAAATGGGGGCGGATGCAGAAGAAAGCCTCGTGCACGACGATAAACGTCGAGATGTTGAGGACAAAATTCGGGGCCAGATCATGGAAATCCAGGCCATAGTAGAACATGAGCCCCCGGACAAATGGGTGGAGAGGGCCCAGTCCGCGGAGGAAATGGGGGAGGAACACCACCCTCTCATGGGGCCTAGGGGTGGGGATGAGCTGCCCCTCTTCGGGAAGCCGGTGCGCAATGTCGCTAGACAAGTATCCGGCCTTCCTCGGTCTTTTGATGTGTCCCTCCGTGACGGAGGAGACCATCCACTTGCCTCCCGCTCCGGACATGGCTGGAGAAGGTTGAGGTGGGGTGTGCGGACTTGGGCGCTGGAGCTCGAGTGCGCGGAAATGGATAGGCAAAGGAGGAAGAAGGCGTGGATGAAAAGGTGGATCCTTATCCCCTTATATGGGCAGACGCGACTATGCGCCCTCACCAGCCTGGTAAAACTCGCTTATCTCCCAAGCGCCGCAGTCAATGGCGCGGTTGGGTTACCCACACCCGTATTGATGAGAATCCCGGAATAAGGGGACACGATCTCTGCTTTAACAAGACGTGCCAAGGAAACCGCCTCTCTAAACGCACTGAGGTGGGACAGTAAAACGATTCGAATAAAGACTTGGCCGTGGTGTGATGTCACGCTACGGAATACGTCAGTAGATTATATTTGTGTAAATGTTATTCTCTCTATGGCAATATGTGGAAACTTATTTTGCAGAGCCGGACACTACCTTTGTGTTCAAAATCTTCTATGAAGTACTTGGAGGAGGAACCTGTTCGCCCTGCAATGCCAGAAGACAATCTTCCC